>NC_074703.1:21761420-22061420 GCF_029448725.1 Salvelinus fontinalis | reverse complement strand
TGTCCTTCATGGAGTTATCAGAATTGTACGGGAAGGTCTGCTCAATCCAAGAGTACAACCAATTGATTACAGCATTACCCCAAAAATGGAGGACGCAGTAGGCAGCGGGAGGAGGTAGGGAACTGGTCTGTCTGCCCAATATAAAGGATAAAAACTGGCAGAGGAATAAAAAATAGAATAAATAGGAAAGTATACCAGTATCATTTGAGGACCAGGATGTTGAGAACTATGCCATACAGATTGCAAAATAGTTGGGAAGAGATTTTTGATGTACCGATTCCATGGTACAGGGTGTATGAGTTGATATACACTGCTCAAAAAAATAAAGGGAACACTTAAACAACACAATGTAACTCCAAGTCAATCACACTTCTGTGAAATCAAATTGTCCACTTTGGAAGCAACACTGATTGACATTAAATTTCACATGCTGTTGTGCAAATGGGATAGACAACAGGTGGAAACTATAGGCAATTAGCAAGACACAAGACACACAATAAAGGAGTGGTTCTGCAGGTGGTGACCACAGACCACTTCTCAGTTCCTATGCTTCCTGGCTGATGTTTTGGTCACTTTTGAATGCTGGCGGTGCTTTCACTCTAGTGGTAGCATGAGACGGAGTCTACAACCCACACAAGTGGCTCAGGTAGTGCAACTCATCCAGGATGGCACATCAATGCAAGCTGTGGCAAGAAGGTTTGCTGTGTCTGTCAGCGTAGTGTCCAGAGCATGGAGGCGCTACCAGGAGACAGGCCAGTACATCAGGAGACGTGGAGGAGGCCGTAGGAGGGCAACTACCCAGCAGCAGGACCGCTACCTCCGCCTTTGAGCAGGAGGAGCACTGCCAGAGCCCTGCAAAATGACCTCCAGCAGGCCACAAATGTGCATGTGTCTGCTCAAACGGTCAGAAACAGACTCCATGAGGGTGGTATGAGGGCCCGACGTCCACAGGTGGGGGTTGTGCTTACAGCCCAACACCGTGCAGGACGTTTGGCATTTGCCAGAGAACACCAAGATTGGCAAATTCGCCACTGTGGTACAAAACCACAATCTTGATGTTCAGAAATTTTTCAAATTTGACTATGTCAGAGAAAGCCACAGCATCCTGTATACCTAGACCCACGGCATTATGAAGCTCCCGAGCGTTTTGTAAAGCCTCTAGATCAGTACATCCAGGGTTGAGTAAATGTGCTAGGCCTATTGCAAAGCATAGCTGATCACCAGGATTGTAACCGTTTCTGAGATATGCCCTTCTATTGCTTATGATTTCTGATTGCATGAGACTATCAAGTTTCCTTCTCTGACCCCCTCCACCTAGGAGTTGATGTACTACGAGCTCGAGGGTTCTATCAGCTATGATAGACAAATTTGATTGAACAAGTCGTTCCAGCAGGGCTATAAATTGTTCAAGATCTGCTGCGCCATTGGGTAAAACAAGAGATACAGTGTTTTGCATGCTATCTCCACAAATTTCAAGCTGTAAGACATCACGAGGACATCTCGAGGACATCTAACAGTTCGTTCAGAGTATCTAATATCATCACATATAAAACTGCATAATCAAGGTTCTGATTCAGCCATGTGCAGTTAAAAAACCTGTCGAATCTCTGCATTGCTGAATTTATTTCGGTACACAACCCAAACACTTCAATCAAGACCATCGCCCCCCTGATTTATTATACAATTTTCCAATTCCTCAAAAACAACGTATTGTGGTTCAGACTCCTCGGACATGGGAGTTAAAGGAGGGGTGTGTGGGTGTTCTGGGGTCGAAGATCTTGTGCTCTCATTCATTTTGTTAATTAAGGATAGGAGTTCTTCGAATCTGCAATAACAGGTTTTCAAGTGTCTGAATTTTGGGATCTGTCGCCCCGGTCTCATTCAATTGGTTAATTAAGGATGTGTGTTCTTGTGGTATTCTGGAAGGATCCATGTTACATAAAGGTTTTTAGCGCTTGTATTTGTGTTTTTTAACCATATTGTTGTTTAACAAATGGGGCATTGTTCTATGTCAGAAAGATAGATCTTGACTGTTTTGCCGCTTGTGTAAAGCCACCATTTGTTTGTGTAGCAAGACCTTTCTGGATTGTATAGAGCCCTGTAAAAGGCTGTGAGAAACCTATCTGGTGTTTCTACCTCAGAAAATTCACTGTATCAAGATGGTTGGCAGCTTCGTACAACAGCATATCGTCGAGCTCAGAATTGTCATTTAAAGCGTTGAAATCATCCGGTTTCAGTGTTTTACTGTGGATGTCCTGGGCGACGAAATCCTCCAGTGCTCTCGATCCTGGGCCTTCTGTGCCTGTATACGCTGGGTCTGAAAGAAAAATATACATACAAAATAGGGTCTTAAAAATAAAATATATTAGATAAAAATGTCAAATACATTTCAGATATAATACTATATATTAACAATATATATAGTTAAATTACCTCTGTTTTTTTGACGCAGGCTGTTCTGATGAATCGTGGATACCAAGGGCGCTATACTTTTTTCACCTGGCTTTGCAGATTCTGCCGGGCGTGTATCGTTGGAGTGACATTGTTTTAACATATTCTATCAAAAAATGTATAACTAATAAAAAATGTATAACTAATAACAAATGTATAATGGGGTCATACCGTATCCATAGAGCGCCGGTTCATGAATCCGTACGTTTTCAGCCCTGTAGCCCTTCTCGGGACGGGGTGATTCTGCGCAATGCACTTGGGCCACAGTTGTGAGGAGTCGTGAAGGACTATGAAGCGTAGTAAATGCCAGATTATGGAGCGATTGGCTTGAGGTTCCCGGGGGTGTGGATCTGCTGGTTATAGCCTCGGTTCTTTGATTGTTTGGAAAACCGTTCATACAAAACGGCAGAATACTGTCTGTTTTATCGGCTCCTCCAAAGTCGTTCAGTCCATAATGCAGCACATATCCTTGCTGGGGGGCTGTCCGCTGTAAATACACAATTTGCTTTTAAAATAGGGTACACACTTTTTGTTTTTAATGTATAAATATTATTATGGATTTTATTTTTGGACGTCGAAAATAGCGTGAGAACCCCCATCTAATGATGGCTGATCCAAATCAATTATTCCCGGTAGCAACTGGGTAAATGATGGATAACCTATAGACGTTAGACAATATTAACATATATTTATACGAAATATATACATTTTAACTTGCGTGCAATTGACATAAATACATACCTGAAAAATCGTTGTCCACCCATTTTAGAATATCTGTAAAAACATATATAACACCTGTTTAATATTAGAGAGAGAGAGAGATAGTTCCCAACAGGGCATTCATTTCATAATATCCAAACAATTCCCAGAAAATACCTAATGCACCCTAAAATCGATTATATTAATATCCTCACCTTCAAAAGTCTCCATCTGTATAGGCGAGCAGAAACGCAGGAAAATAGTTTTCATCAGGACCTCTGTCGTGACCAAGACATAGTATGGAATGAATTTACAGAGCGTGGGGGAAGTTTAGTGTTTTTCGTGCGACATCCTCTATGCAAAAATGAACCGATAGTAAAGGGGTTGTTTAGAGAATAAACATTTTTTTTCAACCTTAGGGGGGCTGTCTAGACCTTTTATATGCAGGGTTGGCGGCATTGCCTTTCGCTTCCTACATCCTTGGGGGATATAACACCTGCTGTTTTTGGGGACACCAAGTATGCATAATGAACCTTTAGTACCGGTGTTGATTAGAAATAACATTGTTTTTAAACTTAGGGGGGGGTGTCTAGACCGTTTATATTGGGGCTGTGGGTTTTGACTTTTGAGCCCCCACAACCTCTGGGCGGGAAATAAATTTGGGTTTCAATTTTAAAACCCTTTATTTAATTCTACATATTTAGTACAGACCTTTTAAAACATGCTATAATTAGTACAAACTATTTTACTATTCCTTTCTTACAGATAAAGGCGCCGGCTATAGGGTTAGCCCTGACATCCATCCGTTTCCAATTCACCGTCGTCAAGACAGGCTCTCTTGCTCGCTAGATATCCTGCACATTCCACGTTCTGAAAGTTTTCGTTCCATGGATAGATCAAACGTCGTGCCTGTAGATCCTGGGTATGTCTTAAGGATAGACGCGCCCAGCGGCGTAATTGTTCACCATTTTGGAAAAGATTGTCCAGCTTTTTCATCATGGTTAGGAATACATGGTAATCACACCACTTAAAGCTAAAGACAGTCATAAAATAGTTCACATCCTTGCAGGCTTTGGAAAATACATATGAACTAACTGATTTTGTAGCATTTGTACTATCATATTGGGCACATGCTGAAATTGTCACTTAGGAGTCGGGGCTATACGCCATTGAAGAGATTCTTATGGCTTTCAAATCATCGCGCCCGCACACCCCCTCTTCCAACGCGTAGCCGGGCAGGGATGTACCACTCAGGGCGTGTTCAATCTGACATAGCGCTAGCCGTATCTTAAGCCATTCTCTCATACGCAGCGCAGGAGAAAAACTCCCGGGTGTTGTTTGATTAAAGGGGTCTGGGGCCGCTGTCTGTGAAAATCTTCACAGTTGAATCCTCCGGTTGGAATATGTAAGCCATATGTTCATCACTCCTTTAAAACATCCAGGGGCCTCACACAAAATGTCCTCAATGCTTTTGTCATTGGGTTCTTGACACGCTGCAGAAAGTACACCCAGAATTGGCCAAAGAGACATAATTTAAGGTTTAATGTTCTGGGTTTAGGTTTAATTTCTTGTTAGTGTTCTGGGGCGCTAGTGCGTCTGTCCCCCCCCCTTCCCCCCCCCCAATTCCTGTTTCATAGACAAAAGCCCTAAGGTCAACAAAACAGGGGGTGGGGGCCATACTCTTTGAAATGTTCAAACACATCCCCCCAGTTCAACGAGGTCCCTACACATCAATCTTCATGACAACTTCAAAGGAATAGATACAATATATGCATAAATTAACACACACTCTAACGCGTGAGAACCGGAACAGGATGCCCATATATGGGCACTTCCTAGAGCACGTGATAACTTCCCGCCAGGATGTCCTGACAGGATAACCATATATGGGCATACACACGTGACCCATGACATAGGGTCATAAATCACACGTTTGACGTGTGCCGTCTACTGTATTCTCTCTCTTCCCGTACCCCTTCATACATTCAACTTCCAGCTGCGTACCTAACGCCAGGGTCAGCGCACTGTCAAATGTTGTTTTTTTGCCATCATTGTAAGCCTGCCACACACATTATATGATACATTTTTAAACATAAGAATGAGTGTGAGTTTTTGTCACAACCTGGCTCGTGAGAAGTGAGAAAGAGCTCTTATAGGACCAGGGCACGCATAATAATAATAATCAATAATTGAGCTCTTTATTTAACCATCTTAAAGATAAAACCTTATTTGTTAATCGAAAAATTGTGAATAACTCACCACAGGTTAATGAGATGCTTGAAAGGATGCACATAACTCTGCAATGTTGGGTTGTATTGGAGAGAGTCTCAGTCGTAAAATATTAATTCTTGCTTAAAAAGCTCCCTTGGCTTATTTTTCAAATCGGCATGTTTTGTTTCTAAAAGTCTGCGCAAGAGTGAAGGTGTATCGAGTTGTGAGATAGTACTGTGGCACATATAACACACTGTGGCTGAAGAAAGGCACTACTCCCAATATAAGTGAACCCCAAATCATTTAAACCAGGGTATTTAGTGTATTTTGTTACTAAATACCCTGGTTTAAATGAAGATATGGATTTCCCACCCTTCCTGTAGGGTCGTGATGGGTCCATTTGCTGTCATCTAGTGGACATTTTGCTCAATTGCACTCAGCTATGTTTAGACTGTTGTTGTTCATGTTTTGCTGTGTTCTAGTGTACTATGGAATATATTTCTTTCTTATTCTTGACACTTCTCCCAGTCATATTTAAGGTTAGAACTACCTTTCTAAGTGTCCTGATACTTCGAGCTAATAACATAACTAGAGTATTTCACTTTTTAATGTGCATAGTATTGCTTACTAGGTGTGTCCTATCAATTTTGTAACCACTCCCTCTCCTAATTAGGGCTAATTGGAAAATCTGTTCAAAAGAGGACATTGTATTATTTTTTGTACTCCCTGACGAAGGCCATGCAGCCGAAACGCGTCGGATTTTTTAAAACTTTGTTTCTATTGAACATACCATACTTATAAAGGCATTTTAATTAATTATATCAAGAGTGCCTTGGTCCTCTTTTCTTTTTGATGACCAATTTACCCCTTTTACCAAAGAGCACCTTCTGTCTACCAAAATGTACTATAGTGTACCTTAGTAGCGCTTCCCTTCCTCCTCTTTCTACTAATAAAGCATAATATTGCGCAAACCATTTTACAAACATTTGAATGCTGAAGGAGATGCACAGATGTGCCACATCAGGTATAGGCTTACCTCTCCGTGGTCAACATGCGAAGCTGTAGACAGCGCTCAGTTTGACAAAGCTACTGATATTGCCAAGGGTTGTTCTTCATGCAAAATGACTTGTAGATCAATGACTGTCAACATACAGTGTGCTCCAAAAGTGTTGGGACGGTGACAATATTGTTGTTGTGTTGGCTCTGTACTCCAGCACTTTGGATTTGAAATGATACAATGACTACCATATCAAATAATCCACAGAAATTACAGCACTTTTTGTACATAGTTCCCCCATTTTAGGGGACCAAAAGTATTGGGACAAATTCGCTTATGCGTATTAAAGTAGTCAAGCACTTAGTATTTGGTCCCATATTCCTAGCACTCAATGATTACATCAAGCTTGTGACTCTACAAACTTGTTGGATGCATTTGCTGTTTTTTTTGGGTTGTTTTCAGATTATGTTGTGCCCAATAGAAATGAATGGTAAATAATGTATTTTAGGAAGGTAGAAAGAAAGTAATTTGAACAAAAACATTTAGTGAAGTGGCGATTCGTAACATTTGAATCGTTTTTCTGAACGATGCATGCTACATTTGGATCCGTTTGGGGTCCTACTTATATCCTAATTTCTGAGTGCAATGTTTACAGTAAGCAAAAAGCATCAACCATGGCTGTTATTACACCCCGTACAAGTTGGTGTGTCACGGCTGCTGAAGGATGAGGACCAAGGTGCATGCGTCATGAGCGTACATTTTATTTTTATTGATAAGAAATGACGCCGAACAAAAACAACAAACACTACAAAAACAAACTGTGAAGCTACAGGCTATGTGCCCTAAACAAAAGTCAACTTCCCACAATGACAGGTGGAAAAAGGGCTACCTAAGTATGGTTCCCAATCAGAGACAACGATAGATAGCTGTCCCTGATTGAGAACCATACCCGGCCAAAACATAGAAATAGAAAATCATAGAAAAACAAAACATAGCATGCCCACCCCAACTCACGCCCTGACCAAACCAAAATAGAGACATAAAAAGGATCTCTAAGGTCAGGGCGTGACATGGTGGCGGTAACGACAATTTGTATTGCTTTTTTATTGTGCTGTAACTAAAACTAAAAGATCTTCTGACATTTTACCCAGCTAGCAACGATGTCATATTGAATGCCTGCCCAGAATCGGCCCATTCTGTCTGCCAGAAATAAGTCGATCCTGCAGGTGTATCGCCAGAGTCCACTCAGAAGTGTCCTGATGCAAATTCATATTATCCCTCAACCCCCCCCCCCCCCCTGATAGTTGTAAACTAACAACCTGAAACAATTAACAAGTAGACATTTAGTCATTGCTCAGAAGTATATTTTATACCAAAAAAGAAAACAAGAAAAAACAGATAAGATATTATTACAATTCATACAACAAAATGCTTTGTAGGGAGTAGGGAACATAGCCCTGAGCCACACATCCTCCTCAGCAGTGTCCCCTTATACGCACACATACAATACAAATAAAACAGAAACTACAGCCTCAAATCACAGCAATTCATACAACAAATCACAGGGTAGGGAACAGAGCCCCATCTACAACAGCACACATATTCACTCAGAGAGAAGTCACATGTTACGCCCGGGAAATGAGGGTTGTAAAGTAAGCATTTCACTATAAGGTCTACGTATTCGGCGCACGTGACAAATACACTTTGATTTGCATTGATTTTATTGGTCACAGCTCTGAGATGGACCAGACTAAAGGAGAGAGGAAATGTGAATAGTTTGGACTTTAGCGAGAAGCAAATGCCGAACTACACACACTGCTGGTTATAACACTGTAATAACTCACTCAGAGATGAGTCGCAGCTCTGAGCAATGAGACTGGAGAGGAATGGTATTCTGACTGAAATGACACTCACTCTCATACTGTAGCTAGACTGTAACAGTAATTACCCGTTGATGAGGAGCTCACAGAACTTGCAGTGGCCCTTGTCTGCAGCAATGGTGCACGCGGTGTCTTGGGAGGTTTGGACAGGTGGCGTCAGCGCTCTTGTCCAGCAGCACATGCCCCATCTCAGCATAGCCACCTGACACAGCCTCCATGAGAGGAGTTTGACCAGTCAGAGAGAACGTTTGGGTCAGTGACATACTGCACCAAACATCATTCCTAATATCTTTGACTCTAGCCCAGACAACATAACATGTCAGGTTCAGCCGATGACGGCTGCTCTCACCTTGACGCAGTGCTCCATGTTGGCAGGCCAGGGTCAGTGCTGTGTTACATTTGGTCTCGATCTGAGTGTTGATGTCTGAGCCCATGTCCAGCAGCAGCTTGACCGCAGGGGACGTGACCATTCATGGCAGCCATCAGAGGAGAGATGCCGAGTGTCTTCTAGTCCTGAAAGGAAACAAATACACAGTGAGATAGGAACAGATAAGGAGAGTATGACATTAGGGATGTAACGATTCACGATAGGTATTGGTCCCCGGTTCAAATGTTTAAGATTTGAGTGCTTAGGTCCCCAGGACCCCAAACTGATCCAAATGTAGCACGTTACGAATTGCCAGTTCAAATTACTTTCTTTCTATTTTCCTAAAATACATTATTTATCATTCATTTCTATTGGGCACAACATAATCTGAAAACAACCAAAACAAACAGCAAATGTGGATGCAAGTCCGACCAAAGAGCACATGAATGAAACAAAGCCAAATTATCGAAATCAAATACTCCGACGAGTACATGAACGCAGCATAACAAAATGGGAAGATGTTAATTTCTAGTTGTGAAGTCGTAAATGCAATTTGGATGCATTCACACATGCTTTGAACTCGTTGAAACGCCGATTGGCTAATGGCCAACAAGCTGGTCAACCATAAACTACAAGTACAGCTATCAATCATGCTTGTAAAGAAAATAGTGCGATTTTTTTTATTTTTATAGATTGCTTTTATAAATAATGTTTAGTTGTTACACTTAACTGCCCAAAAATCTGTTATGGAGATCATTTCCTGATACTGATATCGAGTGGCGCAGCGCAGCGGTCTACGGTACTGCATTCCAGTGCTAGAGGCGTCACTACAAACACTCTGGTTCGAATCCAGGCTGTATCACAACCGGCTGTGATTGGGAGTCCCATAGGGCGGCGCACAATTGGCTCAGCGTTGTCCGGGTTTGGCCGGTGTAGGCCGTCATTATAAATAAGAATTTGTTCTTCACTGACTTGCCTAGTTAAAAAAAAAATCTCCCCCATAATAGGAGAGATGTTGGCGTCATGCAGCGTTCCATACAACTCGGAAATCTCCGACATCTGACCTCAGTGTGTTCAATACAACTGTCTATTCGGAAAAATGTGTTTCGACTTGGAAAATTTGTTTTGAACGGTCATCCACCTCGGAATTCCAAGTCGGATACTCTGGGATCATCCTAGAGCTCCGAATTCTCCGAACTCAATATCCCTTACGTCACGATTTGACCTCGTTTTTCCCCGATTCCGAGTGGTCTTGAAAGGGCCACTAGTGAGGATGGATTTTTTCCCACTTGGTTAAGAACGGAGTACCTTACAAAACTACAACTAATTTACCATAAATGTTGATGTACATATCTGGAGGCATATTCTTTTGTATAGGGAAATAAGTAAAACCATGGTTCTAGTTTTATTGAAGCGGATGTGGAGGCGGAAGTGGAGGATTGGTACATGGTAGTGACATGGTTATTGCTAGCAAAAGAAAGGTGGATAGTATCTCAATATATACAATATTGGAAAGTCCAGTGTCGAGCAACATAGGCTTCTAATGAACAATTTTAGACGAAATGTTTATCCTGAAAAAAATGTATATTGTTCCAGAACTGTGCGAGCAAACTAAAGAAAGACCATACGAAGTTTTTCGCCAGCAACTAGCAAGCAGTCACAGCACAGTGTGGCTAGGCTAAAGTAGCTAGGAAGTATCGTCGTTTTTAATGACAACGGCAGCTAGAAGTACTCGAGTGACACGAAGCTGGATAACTGTATGCATGAGAATGGTTTCTATTAGCTTGTCGTCTGGTTTATTGTGGAGCAAATAACGTCTGTTGCTGCATCGGGAAGGTCGACCCTTCAACTCCACGGATCCCCCTGCCTGTTGTAGCGACGAGCTAGCTAAGTTAACGTTCTCCTTCAAATGAATGGACGTCGGAGTGGACACGGTTTGATCAACAATGTGCGCTAATTGCTAGCTAACTGCTCTCGTTTCAATGTTGATGGTCATCAGCTACTCTTCGGGATGAAGAGGATCGCATTCATTTAGGCTGGAAAACCACTCAAGAATGTCATAATTAGATTGGATAACCACTGAGGCGCAACTTTAAATGCATGATATTGCGAAATCTGGATGAAATAATACAATATCCTGGCACATGAAGATGTCACAACCGATGGATATTCAAAAGTGAAATCGCAAATAACGTGGAAAATGTTTATTCGGTGAATATGGAGCTTAGAATACTTATAAATGCAAATTTTTTGGGCTGTTTTTATTTTGATGGTGGATCATATGTCCAGGGGAGCGATGGCGCTTTTGACTGATCTTGTCCTGCGCTCCAGGTAGTTCTCAGTTCTGCAGTTTACGTTGCTGCACAGGAGTGGTGGGGGTGGACGCCTTCCGGCTTGGCCCAGTAATTTCCTTAAAATGGAATAGGAATGGACATTTTATTTTTGATCTTTTACAGTTTTGTCTTTGAGACGTCAACTCAACAATATTGTCATGTCGCCCAGCTGTTGGCATATCAAGAAATTGTCTTCATTGAAATTATTTTTCTTGAGACTAAAACAATCATGAACATGAAGGAGAAGTTGCCGAAGCAACAATATGTGTGCTAATTGAAAGATGGCCTAATCATGGACTGATGTCACTCACAGATGTCAACATAATACATTTTTAAGAAGTACTATTGGCTTTTTAAAGAAAATTTAACAGTTGTGATTTCATCATGTCCGATTTTGCTGAATTCGTACCCCCTCCTGAGTGCCCAGTTTTTGAGCCGAGTTGGGAAGATTTTTCGGATCCACTAGGATTTATAAACAAGATTCGACCTATTGCAGAGAGAACTGGCATCTGCAAAATTCGACCGCCCGAGGTAACCTCACTGTTTCTGCTTTTGGAATATAACACATTGCTTCCATTTTAAGATTTACGCCTGCGTTGGTTTGTGCCCTTGTCATCTACTTATGGTATTTTCGGCCTAGCCCGACGCACATTTTTAGTTGGGTAAGGACATTTTACTCGTTGAATTTTTCACTTGTGGAGGTCAAATGAGTCAAATTTCATGTTTGTTAATCATTTTATTTCAACAATGATTTTGGATGTTTATATTTTGCCAAACAGTTGAAGTAAAGTCGTCTTTAAAACAGCGGCCTCTATTCCAGACTCCCGTCTATGACTCTTTGTTTTCTTTTTTTTGGTGTTTCCTGGACAGATCGCAATTTACATTCGGAATATCAAGTAACGTTACACGAATTAGATGATGTCTAGATACATTTTTGAACTATTAACAATTTGAAATGAACTCCTAGGTTCTTTTCATTTGATGCCCTATATTTTCAAGTCTTTGTTACATCATGACTACAATATGAACAATATCCATGTATTTAGCTGTAAAGAGTAATACATTTTTTTTTGGGGGGGGGGGGTAGGCCAACAGTAGCAGGAAGTGAGAACCATAATGCTCTACTTTTCATGTTTTTCACATTTGGCCTTGTGCAAATCAAATATTGCCCTTTTTGTATTTTTCTCTTTTATTCTTATTTCCCACATGGAACCTTTTGAGTGATTAGGCTAACCCTCTTATATTTGGTCTATTTTTCACCAGCACTGAAACTTGACAGTTGCTTCTGGGAGGTTTTCTTTGATGCACTGTGCTCCAATATTATTTGTCTTTTGGGTATAAGTCTTTTGACGCAATTAGACTACAGGGACTTCAATTATTTGTCATATCCAGTATTGTCGGATGGATTTTAAACGTTTTTATATGTTTTATGTATTTTTTTTAAACATCTAATTTCCTGTGCCGACGCTTTCCCAATCTGTATCCACACATCCCTATATTTATGTGTGAAGGGGATTTGAAGTGTTATGTAATGTTTATGTTGACAAGTGTTTTCTTGTTTTTTGTTGTTGCTTTTACTTCCTCATTACTTCATTGTATGAAAATCTGAACCAAAGTTGTTAATTTGGTTTAAATTGTTCTCTTCTGTCTGTTAGGACTGGGCACCTCCTTTCGCCTGCGATGTACGCAACTTCCGCTTCACTCCCAGAGTCCAGAGACTCAATGAATTGGAGGTAAGTATACTGTACCTAGTTACAACACTGTGAAGGCTATGTTGGAAATACAGTTTGGTAGCCTGATTGTAGTAATTATAAGGTATAGGCCTAAATAGAGGTATTGCCTAAGTAAGTAGTCAATTCAGCTGAGTTTGTCAGTCATTCACTGATGTATGTTATTTAACCATATGTTATTATGTCTTTTTATAAAGATGTAGTAGTCTATGAATACACATGTTTTTTTTGTGAGGAGGTAGCCTATACGTTGGTGTGGCTGGACAGTGCAGACCTTTTGTGCATTGACTGCAGCTGTCGTCACATTTTGGGGGCAGCACTCTTGAATACAATGACTGAGTTAACAGCGCTGGCTGAATGGGTGGTAGGCCTAGGCCTGCTTTAGGAAAGGTTTTTAGGGACAGAAAAGTTGTAACTTAGCCTTCATTAAGAGTTTAAAGGATATTAGTCACGGGATTGTGTAGGCTTTGTCTTTACTTTGATTTCTCCTAGGCTACAGCACCCGAAGACACCTCTTTATACTCCTGTTTAGAGTGGAGCGGGCCAGATTTTTCATTTGAATTGACTTTCATGTGTTTGTGTACCCTTCCCTTCCCTCACCTCTCCCATTGCTTTCAGGCCCTCACTCGAGTTAAGCTCAACTTCCTGGATCAGATTGCCAAATTCTGGGAGCTGCAGGGGTCCAGGCTGCGCTTCCCTCACGTGGAGAGGAAGATCCTTGATCTGTACCAGCTCAGCAAGGTAAGACCGGAGTCAGACCATTAACCTGAACAGTATATTGTTTTTATAAACATGCAGGGTGGTGTTTGTAAGTATACTGTCATTTATTTATAACTGAGGAGTAAGTAGTTTGTTTTGGATTTTGTTTTAGGACAACAACGAGGTGCTAAGTGCTGGTGTACATTTGAATGTCTCCTTAGTTTTCTGAAAATATGCTTTTTGTGTATGAGTCAACCACAACCATCTTACTAAAAAAAACATTGCATTTCAGATTGTCTCCTCCGAGGGAGGCTTTGAGGCAGTGTGTAAGGAGAAGAGATGGTCCAAGGTGGCCAGCAGGATGGGTTTCCCCCCGGGGAAAGGTATGGGCTCTCTGCTGCGGTCCCACTTTGAGAGGATCCTCTACCCCTATGAGCTC
This sequence comes from Salvelinus fontinalis, assembly GCF_029448725.1. NCBI lineage: Eukaryota > Metazoa > Chordata > Actinopteri > Salmoniformes > Salmonidae > Salvelinus > Salvelinus fontinalis. The sequence continues at coordinate 22,047,614 of NC_074703.1, read as the reverse complement.
TTCCAGTCTGGAGCAACGCTCACTGTAAGCACTTATTGGCCGACACATGCACACAATAACATTTAGGCTAGGTGTCTGTGGAGTGTGAGAAATGTTTCTGTGATGTCAATAGCGGTAGTGAATAGCTTCAGCCTTCTTTCGGCAAGTGTTAGGTGTGGATCATCATAGGTTTGTGCTGTGTAGTCACACTTTTACATACTTACAACTCATGTCAATACCCTGTCATGTGGTTCTTTCCTTTTGTGCTTTGTCATGCTACAGCCACATTTGTAACGGTGTTCTGTACAGAGGAGGCTGGTGGGAAGAGCTATAGGAGGCCGGTCCCATTGTAATGGCTGGGATAGACTCAATCCAGCCATTACAATGAGCCCGTCCTCCTATACTTCCTCCCACCAGCCTCTTCTGGTTCTGTATCACAACATGTAAGGTATAATCAATGAGAGGCAATGCGTTCTATGGGAAATAATGAACGATGTGGAAGGTGGTTTCCACAACGTGCTAGTGGAATGGAACTAACCTTCCACGGAGTTGCATTATTTTCCAGAGGACACATAGCGCCTCGAGTTGATTATCCCTTTTATACCATGGCTATAATTTAACACCTTTGCTGCTAGAAATGTGTTCAACGTCCACTGGAATAGCTAGCAAGTTTACTAGATAGCTACAGTAGTTGCCTTTGCTAACCAAACAGACTTGCTAGTTTAGCTAACCAAACCATCAGTCCTAGCTTGCCATTATGAAAATCAAATTCAACAATGCCAATAATGTTTTTCATTTGAATTTTGCTTTCAAAAGAAGCTCAAACATAGAACATGTAAGAATGAACTATAGCCATTGAATGCTACCGTGCAGATATGCCGTGTGTTATAGGGAATTATACAACGGGTGAGCCTAATGCTGATTGGTTAAATGCTCATTTTAGCCAGTGTCTATTCTTCAAGTTTCCACCAGCAGCTAAATCTATGATGTTAAAATGCCTATTTACTCTGTTCCGTCTGACTGCGCAATCCACTTTCTCATCAGCCCAGCCAGGCAATTTATAAACTTGATCTCCACTATAAAAAGCATCTAGACATTCTCACATTTCTTTTAGACTAACATTTAGTTTTCAACATCGAAGACTAGTATAAACTTTGCTGTCTGTCTCTCAGACATTTGTGATATTGTTTCAATATTCAAATTGGATCTCCAGCTGTCCCATAGTAATGAACGTGTAGGGGTCGGGAGTCAGGACGAGACCGAGGCAGGCAGCGTTTCTCAGTCAGTTGAAATCATTCATCAGCTGGCATCATTTTTATGGATATATATATATACAAAGAAATGTCAATTGAAAAAAAGGTCAAACAAAACAAAGTGCAGCTAGTTTGCAGTCTTTACAGCTTCAGTGTTTGAAGTGATTGTGTTAGTGTGTTGGCTTGCTCAACAGTGTGCTGACGAGAGCACAGTTTATATGCCAGGTGAAATCGCACCTCATTGTTTGACGTGACTAAGTTAGCAAGCACGGGATCAGAACTTTGCCAGCCAGTAAGGCAATGGACCGTTTTGAACGAACAAAAAGACTGAACGACTGGGTCGTGTCTCTAGCAACTGAACCAATAGAATGCACGACCAGCCGGCTTGGGTAGCAACCCTAGATTTTATGTCGGGACTATATCTTGTAGAATGATTAAATAGTATGAATAAATTAATCAAAATATTGTTTTTAATTAAAATATGTCAGTCATTATTGAATATGTAACCTGTTGTATAAAAGTGATAATGCCCTTGAAGCCGGTGTTTGGAGGATATATTGGCACGGTTTACGTCCCTTGGGCCTAACAACACCCGTGCCAATATACCCTCCAAACACTGGCTTATTGGGCATTATCACTTAAATAACGCATGCTCTAGAATGCCAATCAGAAATGTGTATTCAACAATGCCATGTTATAAATGTTACTACACCCTGCTCTATTCAACCACTCCAAGAAGCTAGCAACCAACACCTTACATCTGCTACCACCTTGTTGTGAAGTGGGTTTGTAGGTGTTCTTCTGCCTTTGTGGTCTTTTACCTCCGCTCCCTGCCTTCTCTGTCCCCCTCAGGGTATCCACCGTCTGTACGAGGAGGGAGATGATGGAGAGGAGCAGGACGAGGGCATGGGGGAAGAGGAGGATGAAGAGGACAGAGAGAGGGACAGCCTGAGTGACGGGACTCCGAACAAGGACTGCCCGCTCCCTGAGCGACGCTCCCGCCGCCTGAAGTCTGAGGTCGGTGATGAGGTGATCACCGGAGACTGTTTTTATATTTTATTTTATCACTTTTATTTTGATTTCACATGGTGATTTACTAAAATGATCAGCATTTTTACTCTTCTGTTTTTTTGCCTAACTTGTTTGGGGACTTAATGTACTGGAAATGCAATTGCTGGATGGAGATACATTCTCATTAGCAAGAGGGCCTTTGCAGCCTGTGTGCTGGCTCTGGACTCATTAGCTACATTCTCAATAGCCAGAGAGCCTTAGCCTTGCGTGTGCCCATAACATCAAGTGCCCATAACATCAAGAGAGATCTCTCTCTTGGCAAATCTGCTCGTCACCCTGTGTCATGTGGTCACGTAGTTACTGTAAGGGCTTTAATTCAAATCAAATTGTATTTGTCACAAGTGCCAAATACAACAGGTGTAGACCTTACAGTGAAATGCTTACTGACAAGCCCTTAACCAACAGTGCAGTTCTACAAAAGAAGTGTTAAAAGTATTTACAAAAATAACTGAAGTAAAAAATATATATAAAATAAATAATAATAATTAAGGATCAACCATAAAGTAACAGTAGTGAGGCTATATACAGGACGTACCGGTACAGAGTCAATGTGCGGGGGCACCACATTTAACCATGGAAAGACGTCTGGGAATATGTCTGACTATAAACAGGGTAGCTATTCTCTCCGCAAGGCAATCAAACAAGCGAAATGCCAGTACAGGGACATGGTGGAGTCGCAATTCAACAGCTCAGACACGAGACGTATGTGGCAGGGTCTACAGGAAATCACGGACTACAAGAAAAAATCCAGCCACGTCACGGACACCGACGTCACACTTCCAGACAGACTAAACACCTTTGCCCGCTTTGAGGATAGTACAGCCCCCCCCCCCCCCTGCCCCTTCTCCTTATTCGTGGCTGACGTGAGTAAAACGTGTTAACCCTCACAAGGCTGCTGGCCCAGACGGCATCCCTAACTGCGTCCTCAAAGCATGCGCAGACCAGCTGGCTGGTGTCTTTACGAACATACTCAATCGCTCCTTATCCCAGACTGTTGTTCCCACATGATCCAAGATGGCTACCATTGTTCCTGTACCTAAGAAGGCAAAGGTAACTGAACTTAATGACTATCTCCCCTTAGCACTCACTTCTGTCATCATGAAGTTATTATTTTAATGGACAAAAATGAGCTTTTCTTTCACAAACAAGGACATTTCTGAGTGACCCCAAACTTTTGAACGGTAGTGTATATACTGTATTTTATACCATCTATTGCACCTTGCCTATGCCGCTCAGCCATCACTCATCCATATACTTACATGTACATATTCTCATTCACCCCTTTAGATTTGTGTGTATTTGGTGGTTGTTGGGGAATTGTTAGATATTACTGCATTGTCGGAACTAGCATTTCGCTACACTCGCATTAACATCTGCTAACCATGTGTATGTGACAAATAAAAGTACATATATATTTTTTTAATTTGAAGTGACCATGCATGGATAATAAACAGTATCTTTAAATTTTCCTCTTGTGGAGTTCAGCACAACATATTTCTTATCACAAGTTCTGTAGGACGTTAGGTTGGGGGTTGTAGTTTTTATATGCTGCTAACTGAGATACTGATCTAATGTATGGACCCATATGCACCCATGGTGCTCAGAATGGAGGAAAGGAAATCACATTTGTATTATGGCACGTCATGTTAACAGAACATGGAAGTCGAGGATGCAACGATTGTGTGGTCCTTCAATCAAATCTAATTTTATTTGTCACATGCTCCGAATACAACCTTACCATGAAATTCTTACTTACAAGCCCTTAACCAACAATGCAGTTCAATAAATAGAGTTAAGAAAATATAGTAAAAGTAACAATAAAGAGGCAATATACAGGGGGTACTGGTACCGAGTCAATGTGCGGGTACACATGTAGGTAGGGGTAAAGTGACTAAGCATAGATAATAAACAGCGACTAGCAGCAGTGTAAAAATAAAGGGAGCGTGTCAATTGTAATCTTTTGGGTGGCCATTTAGTTAATTGTTCAGCAGTCTTATGGCTTGGGGGTAGAAACTGTTTTTAAGGAGCTTTTTGATCCCAGACTTGGCGGTCCGGTACCGCTTGTCGTGCGGTAGCAGAGAGAACAGTCTATGACTTGGGTGACTGGAGTCTTAGACAATTGTTTTGGGCCTTCCTCTGACACCGCCTAGTATATAGGTCCTGGATGGTAGGAAGCTTGGCCCCAGCGATGTACTGGGTCGTACGCACTACCCTCTGTATCGCCTTAGCTAGATGCCGAGCAGTTGCCATACCTGGCGGTGATGCAACTGGTCAGGATGCTCCTAATCCAGGCACTTGTCATCTCCCGTCTGGATTACTGCAACTCGCTGTTGGCTGGGCTCCCTGCCTGTGCCATTAAACCCCTACAACTCATCCAGAACGCCGCAGCCCGTCTGGTGTTCAACCTTCCCAAGTTCTCTCACGTCACCCCGCTCCTCCGCTCTCTCCACTGGCTTCTAGTTGAAGCTCGCATCCGCTACAAGACCATGGTGCTTGCCTACGGAGCTGTGAGGGGAACGGCACCTCAGTACCTTCAGGCTCTGATCAGGCCCTACACCCAAACAAGGGCACTGCGTTCATCCACCTCTGGCCTGCTCGCCTCCCTACCACTGAGGAAGTACAGTTCCCGCTCAGCCCAGTCAAAACTGTTCGCTGCTCTGGCCCCCCAATGGTGGAACAAACTCCCTCACGACGCCAGGACAGCGGAGTCAATCACCACCTTTTTTTTATTTAATTTTTTTATTTCACCTTTATTTAACCAGGTAGGCAAATTGAGAACACGTTCTCATTTACAATTGCGACCTGGCCAAGATAAAGCAAAGCAGTTCGACACATACAACAACACATAGTTACACATGGAGTAAAACAAACATACAGTCAATAATACAGTGAAAATAAGTCTATATACAGTATGAGCAAGATAAGGGAGGTGAAGGCAAACAAGATATATATATAAATAAATAAAAAAAATATAAAAAGGCCATGGTGGCGAAGTAAATACAATATAGCAAGTAAAAAAAAGAACACTGGAATGGTTGGTTTGCAGTGGAAGAAGGTGCAAAGTAGAGAGAACTAATGGGGTGCAAAGGAGCAAAATAAATAAATACAGTAGGTAAAGAGGTAGTTGTTTGGGCTAAATTATAGATGGGCTATGTACAGGTGCAGTAATCTATGAGCTGCTCTGACAGCTGGTGCTTAAAGCTAGTGAGGGAGATAAGTGTTTCCAGTTTCAGAGATTTTTGTAGTTCGTTCCAGTCATTGGCAGCAGAGAACTGGAAGGAGAGGCGGCCAAAGGAAGAATTGGTTTTGGGGGTGACCAGAGAGATATACCTGCTGGAGCGCGTGCTACGGGTGGGCGTTGCTATGGTGACCAGCGAGCTGAGATAAGGGGGGGCTTTACCTAGCAGGGTCTTGTAGATGACCTGGAGCCAGTGGGTTTGTCGACGAGTGTGAAGCGAGGGCCAGCCAACGAGAGCGTACAGGTCGCAGTGGTGGGTAGTATATGGGGCTTTGGTGACAAAACGGATGGCACTGTGATAGACTGCATCCAATTTATTGAGTAGGGTTTTGGAGGCTATTTAGTAAATGACATCACCGAAGTCGAGGATTGGTAGGATGGTCAGTTTTACAAGGGTATGTTTGGCAGCATGAGTGAAGGATGCTTTGTTGCGGAATAGGAAGCCGATTCTAGATTTAACTTTGGATTGGAGATGCTTGATGTGAGTCTGGAAGGAGAGTTTACAGTCTAACCAGACACCTAGGTATTTGTAGTTGTCCACATATTCTAAGTCAGAGCCGTCCAGAGTAGTGATGCTGGACAGGTGGGCAGGTGCAGGCAGCGATCGGTTGAAGAGCATGCATTTAGTTTTACTTGTATTTAAGAGCAATTGGAGGCCACGGAAGGAGAGTTGTATGGCATTGAAGCTCGCCTGGAGGGTTGTTAACACAGTGTCAAGAGAAGGGCCAGAAGTATACAGAATAGTGTCGTCTGCGTAGAGGTGGATCAGAGACTCACCAGCAGCAAGAGCGACATCATTGATGTATACAGAGAAGAGAGTCGGTCCAAGAATTGAACCCTGTGGCACCCCCATAGAGACTGCCAGAGGTCCGGACAACAGACCCTCCGATTTGACACACTGAACTCGATCAGAGAAGTAGTTGGTGAACCAGGCGAGGCAATCATTAGAGAAACCAAGGCTGTCGAGTCTGCCGATGAGGATGTGGTGATTGACAGAGTCAAAAGCCTTGGCCAGGTCAATGAATATGGCTGCACAGTACTGTTTCCTATCGATAGCGGTTAAGATATCGTTTATGACCTTGAGCGTGGCTGAGGTGCACCCATGACCAGCTCTGAAACCAGATTGCATAGCGGAGAAGGTATGGTGGGATTCGAGATGGTCGGTAATCTGTTTGTTGACTTGGCTTTCGAAGACCTTAGAAAGGCAGGGTAGGATAGATATAGGTCTGTAGCAGTTTGGGTCTAGAGTGTCTCCCCCTTTGAAGAGGGGGATAACCGCAGCTGCTTTCCAATCTTTGGGAATCTCAGACGACATGAGAGGTTGAAAAGGCTGATAATAGGGGTGGCAACAATTTCAGCAGATAGTTTTAGAAAGAAAGGGTCCAGATTATCTAGCCCGGCTGATTTGTAAGGGTCCAGATTTTGCAGCTCTTTCAGAACATCAGAACATTCCGGAGACACCTGAAACCCCACCTCTTTAAGGAATACCTAGGATAGGATAAAGTAATCCTTCTGACCCCCCCCCCCCCCCCCCCTTAAAAGATTTAGATGCACTATTGTAAAGTGGCTGTCCCACTGGATGTCATAAGGTGAATGCACCAATTTGTAAGTCGCTCTGGATAAGAGCGTCTGCTAAATGACTTAAATGTTCTCAATGGTGCAGCTGTAGAACGCTTTGAGGATCTGGGGACCCATGCCATATCTATTCAGTCTCCGGAGGGGGAAATGGGGTTGTCGTGCCTCTTCACAACTGTCTTGTTTGGACAATGATAGTTTGTTAATGTGGACAACAAGGAACTTGTAACTCTTCACCTGCTCCACCACAGCCCTGTCAATGTTAATGTAAGCCTGTTCGGCCAGCCTTTTCCTGTAGTCCACGATCAGCTCCTTTGTTTGCTCACATTGAGAGGTTGTTGTCCTGGCACCACACTGCCAGGTCTCTGACCTCCTTCCAATAGGCTGTCTCATTGTTGTCGATGAACAGGCCTACTACTTGTCGTCAGCAAACGTAATGATGGTTTTGGAGTAGTGTTTGGCCACGCAGTCGTGGGTGAACAGGGAGTACAGGAGGGGACTAAGCACACACTTCTGAGGGGGGACCCCAATGTTGAGGATCAGCGTGGCAGATGTGTTGTTGCCTACCCTTACCACCTGGGGGCGGCCCGTCAGGAAGTCCAGGATCCAGTTGCGGGGGGAGGTGTTTAGTCCCAGGGTCCTTAGCTTAGTGATGAGCTTTGAACGCTGAGCTGTAGTCAATGAACAGCATTCTCACATAGGTGTTCCTTTTGTCCAGGTGGGAAAAGACAGTGTGGAGTGTGATTGCGTCATCTGTGGATCTGTTGGGGTGGTATGTGAACTGGAGTCGGTCTAGGGTTTCCAAGATGATGGTGTTGTGAGCCATGACCAGCCTTTCAAAGCACTTCATGGCTACAGACGATTGCTTCGGGGCAGTAATCATTTAGGCAGGTTACCTTCGCTTCCTTGGGCATAGGGACTATGGTGGTCTGCTTGATACATGTAGGTATTGCAGACTCGGTCAGGGAGGGGTTGAAAAGTCAGTGAAGACTCTTGCTAGTTGTAGTTCATGTCGTGGTAATTCGCCTAGCCTCGGCTTTGTGAATGTTGACCTGTTTTTAAGGTCTTGCTCACATTGACTACAGAGAGCGTGATCACAGTCGCCCGGAACGGCTGGTGCTCTCATGCATGCTTCAGTGTTGCTTGCCTCGACGCGAGCATGAAAGGCATTTAGCTCGTCTGATAGGCTCACGTCACTGGGCAGCTCGCGGCAGGCTTTCCCTTTGTAGTCTGTAATAGTTTAAGCTCTGCCACAACCGACGAGCGTCAAAGTCGGTATGGTGTTCTGATGTGCACTTTGAAGATGTTAGAATAAGTGTCCATATTTACATTTCCTTAGCCAACAAGACGTGTAACGAATAGAAAAATTACTAGCCTATGTCAAACTGATATCCCCGTAGTAGAAAAGTTTACCTATTCTATTGGTCAGCTTGTCGAGAAAGAAATAGCCTATCCAAACTGACTTTGGGACAGTAGGTCTAGGCTACATAGAAAACTTTAAAAAGCAATTAGTCTGATGCAACAGGTTAGAAAATGTAGCTTAATGTTGATAAACTTATTTCTTCACATTACAAACAATTTTTTCACATAAGCGCAGCAATGTGAGGTAGGCTACGCGCAAATGTTTGTTCCATAATGCAATTGGTGAGAACATGGCTGTCAAAAGGGCACATGTGAGTGGTTTCATGTGACAGAGATGAAAATATCCATTAGAAATGTAGAAAGAGGACAGATCTATTATGATTGTTCCTTTGGCTACTGGACAATGAAAGAAAAGTGATATAAAATAATTGCCTTTGTGGATATGGTCTGATTTTTGCTCGACTACTTTTAAGCAAGGTAACGCGTGCCTCGTATTAAAACGTTCAGGCTTCAAACAATTAAGTATATGTTTTCAAAATGCATACTGTCTCAAGCTCATTGCAAAGTGGTGTGTGTGATCCTCTGAAACCTATCTACCATTGCCTATGCATTTGCTGTTTGAGATACTGTAGTAGCAGCAGCAGCTCTTGTGCTGTCTTGACAGATTTTCTGCTCAAAGGCTCTGTATCTGTACACACATGATGAATAAGATACGTAACGAATATACTGTACACGTGCCAATTTAATTCCATAACAGTATGCAAATTCACCTATAGACCGAGAAGCACTATTTCGCAATGGGATTTTTTTCTTATTCTCCCAGAAAATTTGCCACATTTCAATTTTATTTTTCTGCGTTTAAAAAAACCTTTATCCGCCAGAAGCCGGCTACTACCAGTTAACGGAGACCATGCTAGAGGTAGTCCAGAGTTAACTTACTGTATTACTGCTGCTGTTTTAATAATTTGTTACTTTTTTATTTTCTGCTTATCTATTTTGTTTACATAATTTTCTTCTCTAAGCATTGTTGGTTAAGGGCTTGTAAGTAAGAATTTCACTGTACGGTCTACACCTGTTGTATTTGGCGCATGTGACAAATAAAATACAGTTTTGTTTGTGTATTTTGGCATAAAGACATCCAAATAACATACAATATACAGCCTACAGAGGTATCACCATGGATTCATTGATTATCCAAGCCCAATATCACATTACCATTGTTGGCTACCTTTTAATTGAACAGCAACCCAGCTTCTGCCCCTTCATGTCCTAGATTCCCCAGCTGCAGTCAGTGGAACTCTCGACGGGGTCAGTGGCTGATGTTTGTCATTCCAACAGGATCTAACTGTTTCCTGGACATCTCTCCAGGACTTTGCATCTGAAATAGCACCCTATTCCCTGTATATTACACTACTTTTAACCGGGCCTGCATAATGCTCTAGTCAATAGTAGTGCTCTATATAGGGAAAAGGGTGACATTTTGGACTTGTCCCAGGAATGTTCCTTGATGTTGTATTATGTTCTTGTCTCCTCTCCTAGCGGGAAATCAAAGAGCCCAAGACCCTGCATATCTTTGGCAGTGTTCCCAAGATGGTTGGGTTAGAGATTGTACCAGCTGGTAAGGAACTTAGCTAGTATTTATTTGACTTCACTTACTCAGAGCAGATGCTGCAACGACAAGTATGTGTTCAGGGGTTTTTCTCCTATTAAAACTGTTGGGCAGCCCGCTTCAAAAAAAAATCGGGACGCTTAAGTCCAAACTTTTTATTCATTATTTTTTGAATAATTTGTAAATAGATTTTTCGGAATGTTAAAATACTTTCAGTGTAAACTTAAACCAGATATAAAGTATGTAGGAAAGATAATGGCACTATACAGTGCATTCGAGAAGTGTCAGACACTTCACTTTTTCCACATTTTGTTACATTTCAGCCGTATTCAAAAATGTATGGGAAAAAAACATCGAGGAACTATAAAAATAATACCCCATAATGACAAAGTGAAAACAGGTTTTTAGAAATGTTTGCTTATTTATTAAACATGTAAAACATATGTTATTTACATAAGTATTCAATTCACATTGAGCTCCTGTTTCCATTGATCATCCTTGAGATGTTTCTTCAACTTGATTGGAGTCCACCTGTGGTAAATTTTAATTGATTGGACAATATCTGGAAAGGCACACACCGGTCTGTATAAGGCCCACAGTTGATGGTGCATGTCAGAGCAAAAACCAATCATGAGGTCAAAGGCAGTGGTGGAAAAAGGACCCAATTGGCATACTTGAGTAAAAGGAAAGATACCTTTTTTTAAATGACTAATGTAAAAGTGGAAGTCATCCAGTAAAATACGACTTGAGTAAAAGTTTAAAAGTGTATGTTTTTAAATATACTTAAGTATCAAAAGTAAATGTAATTGCTAAAATATACTTAAGTATGAAAAGTATTCATATTAAGCAACCCAGACGGCACTATTTTCATTTTAATTTACGGATAACCAGGAGCACACTCCAACACTCATTTACAAACGAAGCATTTGTGTTTAGTGAGTCTGACAGATCAGAGGCTGTAGGGATGACCAGGGGAGGTTCTCTTGATAAGTGTGTGATTTGGACCATTTTCCTGTCCTGCTAAGCATTCCAAATGTAACGGGTACTTTTGGGTGTCAGGGAAAATCTAAGTAAAAATAAAATTTTCTTTTGGGATATAGTAAAGTAAAACTAGTCAAAATATAAAGTACAGATACCCCAAAAACGACTTAAGTAGTACTTTAAAATGAAGGTATTTCTACTTAACTACTTAACACCACTGGTCAAAGGAATTGTCCGTAGAGCTCCAAGACAGGATTGTGTCGAGGCACAGATCTGGGGAAGGGTGCCAAAACAATTCTGCAGCATTGAAGGTCCAAAAGTGGGTTCCATTATTCTTAAATGGAGGAAGTTTGTAACAACCAAGACTCTTCCTAGAGCTGGCCGCTCAGCCAAACCTGAGTAATCAGTGAAGGGCCTTGGACGGGGAGGTGACAAAGAACCTGATGGTCACTCTGACAGAGCTCCAGAGTACCTCTGTGGAGATGGGAGAACCTTCCAGAAGGACAACCATCTCTGAAGCACTCCACCAATCAGGCCTTTATGGTAGAGTGGTCAGACGGAAGCTACTCCTCAGTAAAAAGCACATGACATCCCGCTTGGAGATTTCCAAAAGGCACCTAAAGGACTCTTAGTCCATGAGAAACAAGATTCTCTAGTCTGATGAAACCAAGATTGAACTCTGGCTTGAATGCCAAGCGTCACGTCTGGAGGAAACCAGGCACCGCTCATCACCTAGCCAATACCATCCCTAAGGTGAAGCATGGTGGTGGCAGCATGATGCATAGGGGATATTTTTAAGCGGCAGGGACTGGGTGACTAGTCAGGATCGAGGGAAGCTGAACAGAGAAAAGTTTTCTCCCCAATTTTCGTGGTATCCAATCGCTAGTAATTACTATCTTGTCTCATCGCTACAACTCCCGTACGGGCTCGGGAGAGACGAAGGTCGAAAGCCATGCGTCCTCCGAAGCACAACCCAACCAAGCCGCACTGCTTCTTAACACAGCGCGCCTCCAACGGAAGCGTTGGTGCGGCTGGAAGCCAGCCGCACCAATGTGTCGGAGGAAACACCGTGCACCCGGCCCCCTTGGTTAGCGCGCACTGCGCCCGGCCCGCCACAGGAGTCGCTGGTGCGCGATGAGACAAGGATATCCCTACCGGCCAAACCCTCCCTAACCCGGACGACGCTAGGCCAATTGTGCGTCGCCCCACGGACCTCCCGGTCGCGGCCGGCTGCGACAGAGCCTGGGCGCGAACCCAGAGACTCTGGTGGCACAGCTAGCGCTGCGATGCAGTGCCCTAGACCACTGCGCCACCCGGGAGGCCCTAGTGAACACAATTTGACTTTATGATAAATGTGTTTTCTCCCGGGATGGATAGTTGTCTGTCTGCTGTTCTGAAACACAATCTTCAGTGCGTCGTTGAATTGGCGCCTTTCCCTATATGTTGCTATGTGCATAATAGCGAAGTTAACCAGCATATTGGTGTTGTGAACTAAGAGGTGGAGGCAGCAGCGGAGTGAAGAGACGAGGAAACAATTTTTGCTCTAATTGACTATGAAAATTGAGGCAAGAGGAAACTCCAACTTAATTAGGCCTATAATCAATAGCATAACTGTTAAACGTGCCTTGTTTTTTAAATCATCCATATATATCTACAGAAATAAGACAGATCCTGCTTCTGTTGCCTGTTTGGTTTTGTTTAATAGCCTACTGATTTCTGTGAGCACCTAGCCTCATGCTAACGCAATATGTTGGGTAAAGCAATTTCTTAAATTCGGCTGTTTTAAATCTTTGCTATGCTGTAATAAAAGTTTTTAAAAATTATTACATTTTAACAGACTCTGGTATGATTTAATTTAGTGTTTACAGTGTTCCAAACGAGCAGAACAATTATATTGTAATTTAACAGCACCTGTTTGACACACACTACTCATGCAACGCTTGCTCCTATACCCTCCTTTTGTCTGGATCTCCAGTAGTTTCCACAACTAAGTCAAATGTCTTCCACAGATATGACTTCCCCTTTCCCTCCTGAGCAACCAGTAAACATTCCCCCGTTTTCACGTTTGTTTTTCACGTCCTCCACATCCATTTTGCTGTCACGGTGTTGGGAGTTTTTAACCAATTTGTTGATGTGATTATGATAGTCTATAGGTCAGGCCTATTGGCCATGTGGATGCAATGCATTGCGTAAACAGAGCAGGGGTTGATGGAATAGAGAGGGAATTGTTTTCCTGAACAATTTCGGTAACAGAAGTTTTCAGTCAGAGGAACAAGTAAGAAATTAAATGGCTGTACTTATGTTGCAGCTTCAGCACGGACAGCACGATGAACACTTGCTCTGCTGTAGTGCCTGCTCGCTGGAGAGGAGAGAGAACGTGTGCCAGTCACACAGGCGCACTTAGTAATTTTCTTTAACGCAGAGTGGCCATTGGGCCCCCTCTTGAGTCGTTTGTGTGTCCTTTTAATTATTTCAACAGTGTGCTTAAAGCACCAGAGAAGCTCAGTGCATTTCGTTCAAACACAGGGTGTGTCTATACACGTAAAAATACAGTGTTTTAAAATGTCTACCAATGGTTTGGTTGGAAGAAGTCTACTCTCGGTGGACCAAGATTTTTCTATAATATCTAATCATGTTGACATAAGATGTTGAATACATTGAGCAATTATTTACACCTTGGCATGCTGTAAAATATTTAGTTTTTTTAACAGTTCCACTTTTTCATCCCTCATTACCTCAATTACTATGATACTCCCTTCACTGTGTTCATTGGCTGTGCTAATTGCACTGTTTGTCTACATAACCTGGTTCAATCATTTGCCATGTAACCCTGAAGAAGGCACTGCGTGCTGAAACGTTGGTTGCTATACCCATTAAATGTTTTGGAGCATAATTAGTGTGCAACGTTTTTTTTCTATATTTTTTGGGGGGGGGGGGGGGGGGATACAAGTTGTGTGATGTCAATTTCCTCAGCTCGTTATTGTAGCAATTCTGTTCTCTTGTGTTACATGAGCAGACGATGTGTTGAATAGGAAGCAGCGTCACCTGAAGGCCCAGGCCTTCGCCATTAAGATGCGACCACGCAAGGAGACCCTGGAGGTCAACTTTGTGAGTGTCACACCAGTTAACTTCCTCATCTGTGTCTGTCTATTATTCTATAATCTCAATTTTGTAAGTGTGAGTTGATTTCCACTTTTCTTCTCTGTCTGTATTGTCTTGTTCAACTAACTCACAAATGAATCACTAGTGGACAACGGCGCAAAACATGTTTTTAATTACATGGACCACTTTTTGAATGTAATCATTTGACTGATTTATTATTGTTCTGTATTTCCTGTTCTAGATCCCCCAGATTGACTTGTATATGTGCCTGATGTGTGGTCGAGGCGACGAGGAGGATCGCCTCCTGCTGTGTGACGGCTGTGATGATAGCTACCACACCTTCTGTCTGATTCCGCCCCTACAGGATGTCCCCAAGGGGGACTGGCGATGCCCCAAGTGTGTCGCTGAGGTATGGAACTCTGGTGACTCTTCCACTACCCAAGCCGATTCCTCACTTGAGAAACATACATGACAGCTAACTTCATGGAAGGTTTTTGCAGTAGTTGTTTGAGTTATAATAATTTCTTTATTGTATCCTTTTCGGAAAATGTATCTCATCTCAAACAGCACAACATCACCATATTTAGTGCATAAATACATACAAAAATGTAAATCACAAGGAGAATTACAACAAAGTGGATGCAGTTCACACCTGCCTGCCACGTGTTACAATTTTTGCTCCGTATGAATAGGTTGTAGTGTTTGTCAAGCTGTGATGATATTTAAGTGAATGACTGATATACAGACCCAGTCAAAAGTTTGGACACACCTTCTCATTCAAGGGGTTTTATTTATTTTCACTATTTTCTATAATAATAGTGAAGACAAACTATGAAATAAGACTAGTAACCAAAAAAGTGTTCAACAAATCCAAATATATTTTATGTTTATGATTCTTCAAAGTAGCTACCCTTTGCCTTGATGACAGCTTTGCACACTTTTGGCGTTCTCTCAACCAGCTTCATGAGGCAGTCACCTGGAATGCATTTCAATTAACAGGTGTGCCTTGTTAAAAGTTCATTTGTGGAATTGATTTTCTTCTTAATGTGTTTTAGCCAATCAGTTGTGTTGTGATGATAGCCCTATTTGGAAAAGGACCAAGTCCATATTATGGCAAGAACAGCTCAAATAAGCAAAGAGAAACGACAGTCCATCATTACTTTTTAAGACGTAAAAGTCAGTCAATCCGGAAAATTTCAAGAACTTTGAACGTTTCTTCAAATGCAGTCGCAAAAAACAAAAAGCGCTATGATGAAACTGGCTGTCATTAAGACCGCCACAGGGAAGGAAGACCCAGACTTAACTCTGCTGCAGAGGATAAGTTCATTACAGTTAACTGCACCTCAGATTGCAGCCCATATAAATGCTTCACAGAGTTCAAGGAACAGACACATCTCAACATAAACTGATCAGAGGAGACTGCATGAATCAGGCCTTCATGGTCAAATTGCTGCAAAGAAACCACTAATAAAGGACACCAATAGAAGACTTGCTTGAGCCAAGAAACATGCAAAATGGACGTTTGACCGGTGGAAATCTATCCTTGTTTCTGATGAGTCCAAATTGAGATTTTTGGTTCCAACCGCTGTGTCTTTGTGAGACGCAGAGTAGGTGAACGGATGATCTCTGCATGTGTGGTTCTTACCTTGAAGCAGGAGGTGTGATGGTGTGGAAGTGCTTTGCTGGTGACACTGTCTGTTATTTATTTAGAATTCAAGGCACACTTAACCAGCATGGCTACCGCAGCATACTGCAGCGATACGCCATCCCATCTGGTTTGCGCTAAGTGGGACTGTCATTTGTTATTCAACAGTACTATGACCCAACACCTCCACGCTGTGTAAGGAATATTTGTGCAAGCGGGAGAGTGATGGAGTGCTGCATCAGATGACATGGCCTCCACAATCACCCGACCTCAACCCAATTGAGATGGCTTGGGATGAGTTGGACCACAGACTGAAGGAAAGGCAGCCAACAAGTGCTCAGCATATGTGGGAACTACTTCAAGATTGTTGGAAAAGCATTCCAGGTCAAGCTGGTTGAGAACATTCCAAGAGTGTGCAAAGTTGTCATCAAGGCAAAGGGTGAAGACTCAAATATAAAATATATTTTGATTTAACACTTTTTTTGGTTACTACCTGATTCCATGTTTTATTTCATAGTTTTGATGTCTTCACTATTATTCTACAATGTAGAAAATAGTAAAACTAAAGAAAAACCCTTGAATGAGTAGGTGTCCAAACGTTTGACTGGTTCTGTACATAAATCATGTTGAGGACTATGGGATAGGATGATGTTTTCTCACTGGCTGTCTCACCCCGTTTCACCCTACAGGAGTGCAGTAAGCCGCGGGAGGCGTTTGGCTTTGAGCAAGCCGTGAGGGAGTACACCCTCCAGAGCTTTGGAGAGATGGCTGACCACTTCAAGTCAGACTACTTCAACATGCCCGTGCACGTACGTATCAAAATCAAACGGTCACCTTGAGTTATAGGCAAGAATCAAAAAACATCTATGCTTTTGGAATGCATATGTTCAGGTTAGGTCTATCTCAAAATCAAGTCCGATGCAGTCAACCCACTTTCTTTGGGTGATGTTTTGGTCCTTCATGCTGTTTGAAGTTGACCTTTCTCTCCCACTAATGCCCAATCACATGTAAACAATGCATGTGTTTGTATTCTCCTTTCTCTGCACCCCCAGATGGTGCCTACAGAGCTGGTGGAGAAGGAGTTCTGGCGTCTGGTGAGCTCCATCGAGGAGGATGTCATTGTGGAGTATGGAGCTGACATCAGCTCTAAGGAGGTGGGCAGTGGCTTCCCCGTCAGGGACGGCAAGAGACGGCTACTGGGAGACCAAGAGGTAACTGCACCAACTTGGACAAAGGACCCAGGCTCTTTCTCGTTAGTCTTTCGCCGCCTTTTCAAAACGCATTGGAGGTGAAGATCCGTTGTTCCTAGATTCGGACCTTGTCCTCTAATGCCTTTTATGGAGTAGAGAGAGGACACAAGGAATCGTGCTAAGATTGAGAAAGAGCTACGGTATGAAATCCACGCCCTTAACGGCTTTTATGTTACTTATGACCAGTAAGTAACTTCCATCACCTTTGTCTTGTTCTTCTGTAGGAGTACGCCAACTCAGGCTGGAATCTGAACAACATGCCAGTTTTGGAGCAGTCTGTCCTTACCCACATAAACGTGGATATCTCTGGCATGAAGGTGCCCTGGCTCTACGTGGGCATGTGCTTCTCCTCATTCTGCTGGCACATCGAGGACCACTGGAGCTACTCCATCAACTTTCTGCACTGGTAAAGTAACAAACAGAAATGCCTTGTCCTAAATCGACCGCTTGCCCAAATATTGAGTAATACTGTTTATTTTAGTCCAAAGGACATACATAAAATGTCTAACACAGTCCTCAGTGGGAGGAGACCGACAAACACATGTACAAAACAATGTAAACCATATACAATGTTGCAATCGGTCGTAGATACAATTGTACTCCCATCTGACTCTTCTGTGCCTGTCTCTCTCTCTCTCTGTCTCTGTGTGCCTTTCTGTCTCTCTCTCATATTGTAATAAAATTATAAACAATAACAAATAATAATATAAAATGGCAGTAAATAACAATAAAATGGTAACAGTCAATAGTAGAATGTAATAAATATGGAAATGAAACTATAACTAAATAACGGTCATCTTCACCATTACATCAGTACTACAACTACCGTCATCATTACTACTACCACCACCACCATCACTAAACTGCTATCATTACCATTACCACCCATACCACTACTATTTGGAATGATAAACAACAATAATAATAGTAATAACAATAATAGTAATAATAAGTAAGTTACTGCTTACTATGCAAATGTTATTATTCAGTGTCCCTCAGGCTATGGCAGGCAAATACATATTTGGCTGCAAGAGGAGCCATTGGTCCTTCACCCATTAGTATTTTTTGTTTTTCCTCTGGGTTTAATCAGTTAAACTTTTGAATAAATGTAGTCATTTCTGTGAATAATTAATCAATTGGTGATGAATATTTATCACAGTAAAGGAGAAAGGGCTTCTCTGTCTCTACCTCCCCTGTTGGGCAGTGACCATATACACGCTCCTCTTTGGGTAGCCATGTCTTTTTATGTCTGCCGGTTTCTATTGCCAATCGGTGATCACTCAGCCTGTACTTGGTAAGGATCTGTCTCTGCTTCGTATCTCTGACAGAGTAGAGATAATCAGCCAATTCATATTCTCTGTTTAGGGTCAGATAGCAATTTAGTCGGCTTTGGGATTTTGTTTCGTTTTTCCAATGTTGTATATATGAGTCCTTTGATTGGTTCATGATTTTTTTTTTATTGGAATTCTTTCTTTTGAAGCAGTGCTTGGTTGGTTAAGTCCAACACCAGCTGACTGAGAGGGCTCGTTTCTGTGCTCAACTCTTGGTTTTTAAGTGCTTTAAATTGCAGACTTGAATTTAGATGTAGCCAAAGTTTACTACTGGAAAGCAACCCAGTTCTGCACTACATGCATTAGTTGGTGTATTTCTAGGGACTTGTAGAATTTTCCGACAGAATTCTGCGTGTAGGGTGTTCAATTGGATGTTTGTCCCACATTTTAAAGTCCAGTTTGAGTGACACCCAAATCTTACTTCCGTAAAGCGCTATTGGTAGGATTAGACTGTCAAATATTATGGCCAAATTCTAATTAGGATGTTGATTTTGAATATTTTCATTTTTATTGTATGCAATGCTCTGCGGGCCTTTTCTTTGAGTGCATTCACTGCCATATTAAAGTTTCACGATGCAGATATGGTCAGTCCAAGGTTGGTGTAATTTTTAGTGTGTTCAATTATGGTGGCGTTCAGGGTGAATTTATATTTGTGTTTCTGACATCTGTTTTTGGGAAATGTACTGCCAGGGCAGTAGAATGTTAAGGTTCTGTTGAAGACCTTCTTTGGTTGGTGATAGAAGTACCAAGTCATCAGCATATAGCAGGTATTTTACCTCTGTGTCAAATGGTGTAAGTCCTGGGGCTGGAGAATGGTCCAACATGCCTGCTAATTCATTGATATAAATGTTGAAAAGATTTGGACTCAAACTGCAGCCTTGTCTCACACCTCGACGTTGTGAAAATTATTCTGTACTTTGGTTTTTGATTTTTATTGCACACTTGTTTTCTGTGTACATACATTTTATTAAGTAATACACCTTACCACCAAGCCCACTTTGTAGAATTTTGTAGAATAGCCCTTCGTGCCAAATAGAATCAAATGCTTTTTTAAAGTCAATAAAGCAAGCAAAGATTTTGCCCTCCTTTTTTTGTGGGGGTGGACGTGTTTATTAATTAGTGTGTGTAAGGTGTATAAATGGTTAGGGAGAAAGCTAATTTGACATTTGCTTATTACATTTTTTTCTTGAAAGGTTTCAATTCTTGAATTCAAAATGCTACAGAAAACCTTTCCCAAGTTACTGTTCATGCAAATTCTTCTGTAACTATTGGAGTCTGATTTGTCTCCACTTTTGTGGATAGGGGAGATGAGTTCCTGGTTCCAGACATCAGGGAAGCAGCCAGACGTTAAAACTGTTGAACAATTTAAGCACAGCATTTTGCAACTCAGGTGTGCTGTTTTTCAGCATTTCATTTCTGATGTTATCTAGACCACAAGCTGCCTTTTGATTTTATAGATTTAAGCTTTTCATTTAGTTGTTATTGGGTAATCTAATGGATTTTGGTTGTTTTTAATGACTGTTTCAAGGATGTTAAATTTCTTTAATTTCTAATTGGTTCTGTTATAAGTCTTTTTGTGGAATGTTTTTGTGTAGATTATCAAAATACATTTTCCATATTCCTTCATCTTGTGTGGCTAATTCTTGTGGCTTTGTTGTGCTTAAATTGTTCCACATGTCCCAGAACTGATTTTGGTCAATTGCGTTTTCAAGTGTCTTGTTAGTATAATTCAATTTCTTGCGTTTCAGTGTATGTTTATACTGTTTCAAAGTATTCATATCGTAGCTCTGGGTTGTTTTGCTGCTTGTTTTTTATTTGACATTTGTCTTAAGTGTTTTCTAATTGCTTTACATTCGTTATCAAACCATTTTTCAGAAACATTTAGTTTTTTGTTTCTGTTGCATTTCTTCTCGAATTTGCTTTTGATGCTGCTTTTTGGAATATGCAATTTATGTTTTGGGTAGCCGAATTGACACCTTTATTGTTTTGGTATTGTGAGTTATTGAAGAACTGCATAGAGTTCATTTAATTTGAGTTCAATGTTTCAATGAGTCTCTCTGCACTGTTTTGACCCCATCTGTACGATTGGTTTATGTTGTAGAGTTTATTGGGCTGTTTTTTGAATGAATATTGCCGGGTAATTTCTTCAGAAACACTTTGATCTGACTGTGATCTAACAATGGTGTCTGTGGTCTGACAGTGAATGCACTAATGGAGGGGTCAATGTCAGTGATGGCATAATCGACTAAATTTGTCCCAAGAGCTGAGCAGTAAGTAAACCGACCTAAAGAGTCCCCTCTGATTCTACCATTAAGCAGGTACAGGCCTAAGGCTCGACAGAGATGCACTAACTCCTTCCCATTCTTGTTCAGTATTGCCAAATGATGATTCCACCTGAGTCTCGGCCCTGTTTTAACATTTTTATGTTTGGTTGATGGTAGTAATCTATAGCCTGAGGGACACTCAGTATCTATGTCTCCACGACACCATGTTTCCAGTAGGATTATGATTTCCTGTCCCTTGATGTTTTTAATAAATTCTGGATTTGTTTTCTCTCTCACTGCCTCTCTCTCTCTCTCTCTCTCTCTGTGCCTCTCGCTCTCTGCCTCTCGCGCTCTCTCTCCAGGGGGGAGCCTAAGACGTGGTATGGTGTCCCGGCCCACGCGGCAGAGCAGCTGGAGTCAGTGATGAAGAAGCTGGCCCCAGAGCTGTTTGACTCTCAGCCTGACCTGCTGCACCAGCTTGTCACCATCATGAATCCCAATGTCCTCATGGAGCACGGCGTGCCTGTATGTAGTGTGTGTTATCATCAGTGGCTGTATGTATCAAGTGATTCAGAGTACGAGTGTTGATCTAGGAACAGTTTTGCCTGTTGGATCACAATGAATACGTTTATATGGACAGGGGTGGGGATCTGATCCTGGATGCTTGAATCATACTGCCCCTTTTTACGCAGGGATGTGAAGTACTTCAGTAAAAATACTTCATAGTGCTACTTAAGTAGTTTTTTGGGTTATCTGTACTTTACTATTCATATTTTGGACTACTTTTGAAAATTGTTTACTTTTTACTCCGTACATTTTCCCTGACACCCAAAAGTACTTGTTACATTTTTGCGTAGCAGGACAGGAAAATGATCCAGTTCACTCACTTTTCAAGCGAACAGCCCTACTGCCTCTGAACTGGCAGACTCACAAAACACAAATGCTTAATTTTGTAAATTATGTCTACGTGTTGGAGTGTGCCCCTGGCTAGCAATAAATTAAAAAAACAAGAACTGTGCCGTCTGTTATGCCTAATATAAGAAATTTGAAATTATTTATACTTTTACTTTAACTTTAGATACTTAAGTATATTTTTGCAATTACATTTACTTTTGATATTTGAGTAACCATACTTTTACTTGAGTCATTTTGTATTAGCTATGTTTACTTTTGCTCAAATATGACAATTGGGTACTTTTACCAACACTGCTTTTACGAGACCAAGTCTGCATTGTGTCTTATTGGTGTGTGTTTGTACCACTCAGGTTTTCCGGACCAACCAGTGTGCAGGGGAATTTGTGGTGACGTTTCCCAGAGCCTACCACAGTGGCTTCAACCAGGGATACAACTTTGCTGAGGCTGTCAACTTCTGTACTGCAGACTGGGTGAGTTTAAAGTTAACAAGTATTTGTGTGTTAACAAATATTACCAGAATGTTGAATTGGAAATTGGAAGTTGGTTTGGGCTGTATTCAGATTATCATACCGACCTTGTGCCATACTGGGAGATTCAGTAATACCAGGACTGTTTTCAAACCCAACTGATTCTCTTTAATCTGAAGGTTAGCAATGCTAACAAGTACATGTAAAATCCCATAGTGAATGCTAACGAGCGCATTGCAAATATTTTAGTCGTTGACCTAACTCAAAATTGCTGCGTGCAAAAAAAACTAATTTTAGAAAGCAAGGCCTTTGATCCAGAAGGGGATTGTCTGCTGTTACTAAGTGAATGCTTGATTTTGTAAGAAGCTACTAAATTACTAAATTAGCAAACCATATGCACAACTGCAGAGCTTTTAGCACATTCTAGACAGTTTACTTAGTTATGATATCTAGCTGGCAAACATTAAGTTGTGATTTCTATGCTGTAACTAGATCAGCTGGTGCATGCTGCACAACAGTGACTCGCAAGGCAAAAAAACACAACGTGTCTGGGGACTACCGTTACGCTTCATAATGAGAAATTATGTGACTGCGCTCTTCCATTTCACTAATCTTCTTTATCTCCTAACATATTGCGCAAGTTGACTGCAGGTATTTATTTAAGTAGCTTAAAATTTTCAATTTGATAAAAAAAACTACACAAAATAAATAATTTCAACACTATTGATGGTATTGGGAAAACCATCACATGGCTATTTCAGAAATACCCCGGTATACCGCCCAAGCCTGGTTGGGAGCTTAACTAAATTATTTTAAGTCAAGTATTTTATACCCTTCTTACTGTCCGCAATGCTGTCTTGGTGAAACTATCATCTTAGATATTCCCCCTCCAATGTTCTCTTGGCTTCTCGATGTTTTGAGGAGGCTAGGAGAAAAGATCCAAGGAATCGATTAAAGACTTGACATTCTGTCTCTCTCCTCTTTCTCTCTCTCTCTGTGTCCCCGTTCCCTCCCAGCTCCCGATGGGTCGTCAGTGTGTGGCCCACTACCGGCGGCTCCACCGCTACTGTGTCTTCTCCCACGAGGAGCTGCTGTGCAAGATGGCTGCGGACCCCGAGAGCCTGGACGTGGAGCTGGCTGCTGCAGTCTTCAGAGAGATGGGAGAGATGATGGAGGAAGAGACACGGCTCAGAAAGTCCGTGCAGGAGATGGTGAGGGACAGGGCCCAGGGGGATTTCTATATAAACAACTTTTTGCCACTTTAGGAAAACTTTACAGAACAGACAGAGAGGGTGAAGTAATGCAAGCGGGGTTTACTTGGGAATACATTATGATGATACACTATACAACAATGTTGACATCACACAATCCCAAAATCCCATATGTTTCAAATTAACACCCCAAAAGTGAATATATTATGTAATTTCACATTGTCCTCCCACTCTAGTTAAAGTGGATAGTTTTCTGATTGCGATTTCCCTCCGTGACTGCAGGGTGTGCTGTCCTCGGAGCAGGAGGTGTTTGAGTTGGTCCCTGATGACGAGCGTCAGTGTCAGAAGTGTAAGACCACATGCTTCCTGTCGGCTCTGACGTGTCCCTGCAGCCCAGAGCGTCTCGTCTGTCTGCACCACGCCAAGGAACTCTGTGACTGTCCTCTGGGAAACAAGTGTCTACGGTAAGGAGTACAGCTGGGTGATATGGACATAAGTTCATAAGGTGCGCCAGTTTTTATTTGTTTTTTCTGTTTAATGGTTGTAGCTAATAATTGTCCTATTAAGAATCACCCATGTTAACAAACTTATTTCATTTCAAACTTTTTTCCGTAATGAACGATAAGTGATTGGTATGGTCGGTGTCGATAATTTTTATCGTCCCAGCTCTATACGAAGAGAGGGTTGGTTTTTGGGTGAGTGAGTAGGTTGGTTTTTGGGTGAGTGAGTGAATAAATTAATTTAAGGAGTTACAAGTGTCTTCGGTGAGAAGGAATGGATAGGTGGATGAATGAAGTAGAGGCGTTATGAACTCTGTACTGCTCAGAAGCCCCCATAAGAGTCAATGCATCAGTGAGGACTGGGATGTATTTATTATGGATCCCCATTAGTTCCTGCCAAAGCAGCAGCTACTCTTTTTGGGGTCCAGCAAAATTAAGGCAGTTTATACAATTTTAAAACACTACAATATTTTCATAAATTTCACAACACACTGTGCCCACAGGCCCCTACTTCACCACTACCACATATCTACAGTACTAAATCCATGTGGATGTTATCGTGTTTGTGTCTGTGCCAATTTTGTGTTGCTTCACAGTCCCCACTGTTTCATAAGTTGTTTATCTGTTTTTTAATCTAATTTTACTGCTTTCATCAGTTACTTGATGTGGAATAGAGTTCCATGTAGTCATGGCTCTGTAGTACTGTGTGCCTCCCATATTCTGTTCTGTACTTGGGGCCTGTGAAGAGACCTCTTGTGGCATGTCTTGTGGGGTATGCATGGGTGTCTGAGCTGTGTGCTAGTAGTTTAGACAGACAGCTCGGTGCATTCAATGTGTCAATACCTCTCATAAATAAAAGTAGTGATGAAGTCAATCTCAACTTTCAGCCAGGAGAGATTGTCATGCATATTATTGTTAGCTCTTTGTGTACATACAAGGCCGTGCTGCCCTGTTCTGAGCCAATTGCAATTTTCCTAAGTCCTTTTTTGTGGCACCTGACCACACAACTGAACAGTAGTCAAGGTGCGACAAAACTAGGGCCTGTAGGACCTGTCTTGTGGACAGTGTTGTTAAGAAAGGCAGAGCATCGCTTTATTATAGACAGAATTCCCCCCATCTTAGCTACTACTGCATCAATATGTTTTGACCATGACAGTTTACAATCTAGTGTTACTCCAAGCAGTTTAGTCATCTCAACTTGTTCAATTTCCACATTATTTAGTTGAGGTTTAGGGTTTAGTGAGTGTTTTGTTCCAAATACAGTACTTTTAGTTTTAGAAATATTTAGGACTAACTTATTCCTTGCCACCCACTCTGAAACTAACTGCAGCTCTTTAAGTGTTGCAGTCATTTCAGTTGCTGTTGTAGCTGATGTGTATAGTGTTGAGTCATCCACATACATAGAAACTCTGGCTTACTCAGTCAGTGGCATGTCGTTAGTAAAAATTGAAAAGGCAAGGGGCCTAAACAGCCACCCTGGAGAATTCCTAATTCTAACTGGATTATATTTGATAGGCTTCCATTAAAGAACACCCTCTGTGTTCTGTTAGACAAGTAACTCTTTATCCACATTATAGCAGGGGGTATAAAGCCATAACAAGTTTTTCCAGCAGCAGACTATGATCGATAATGTCAAAAGCTGCACTGAAGTCTAACAAGATGTAGTTTCACTGGCCCAGAATAAATCTCATCTCCACTGAAAGTAGTTTTTAAATTTATGAATAGGTTTAATCTGGGTCACTAACCCCATAGCGCAATCAATATTAAATAGGTGCTGACGCTCCTCTGTCTCTTTATTCCAGCTACCGGTATGATCTGGATGAGTTTCCCTCCATGCTGTATGGGGTGAAGTCCAGAGCCCAGTCCTATGACACCTGGGTCAAGCGGGTCACTGAGGCCTTAGCTGCTGACCACAAGAACAAGAAAGGCAGGTGGACTATCTATACTGTAAAGGCGGAAATACTCTGCACAATATTAGAAAAATTGTACTATGATTCCCCATGCCTCATGTTGCTCTCTCCTCTCTTCTTATCTTTCTCTTCTGTCTGTGCCTCTGTCCCTCTCCCTTTGTCAGACCTGATAGAGTTGAAGGTTCTTCTGGAGGATGCAGAGGACAGGAAGTACCCAGAGAACAGTATGTTCCGTCGGCTCAGAGAGATGGTGAAAGAGGCCGAAACCTGCTCCTCTGTGGCCCAGCTACTGCTCAGCCGCAAGCAGAGACACAGGTGCGTACAAGATACACACACACACACCGCTGTTATGTCCCTGTTCTCTTCTCCTGAATTGTGTACTTGCACACTCCACACCATGGAATTAAAAACATTGGATCGGTGTAAGCATTCTCCTTTATTGTTTTTACACCAAAGAATCTGTAAGGGAGAGTGTGCTAGTGGGCACTTTGGGAGAAGGGTAGCAGATCGGGACATAACCTAAAGCACCATTTTTAATGTTTATACCCCTACCTGTGAGTAATAATTAAACTCAAAGTATATCTCTCTGTATTCCAGTACCAGGCAGCGTCCAGAGAGCAGCAGGACTCGTAACAAGCTGACAGTGGAGGAGCTGAAGGTCTTTGTAGAGCAGCTGTTCAAACTGCCCTGTGTCATTGGACAGGCTCGACAGGTCAAAGTAAGTCCCAAACATAAGTCACTGGCCATTATTAAGAGATGTACAGGAATTTTCCTCCTCTGACATCCTACTCTATTTGTATTACAACACTGATGTTGACCTGTCCCCAAACCAGTATTCGTTGATTAGTAGTCCTTGATTGTTAGTATATAACACTATATCCCTCCCTCCCCCAGGAGTTACTAGAGAACGTGGAAGACTTCCATGAGAGAGCCCAGGTAGCCCTGGCTGACGAGCTGCCTGACTCCTCCAAGCTGCAGGCCCTGCTAGACCTGGGTGGAGGTCTGGATGTGGAACTACCTGAGCTGCCCAGGCTCAAACAGGAGCTGCAGCAGGCCCGCTGGCTGGATGAGGTGATGACTGATGATATTATTGTACATAAGTGTAGTGTTTTACGTCAGTTTGTTTGTGTGGTTTCTTCAGCAGTCTAGAATTGTTTTCTGGGACAGGAATAATACTCAATTGAAACGTTTTGTTATGATTAGGTGCGTGTGATGCTGGCAGAGCCCCACCGGGTGACCCTGGAGCTGATGAAGCGGCTGATAGACTCTGGGGTGGGGCTGGCACCACACCATGCTGTGGAGAAGGCCATGACTGAGTTGCAGGAGATACTCACTGTGTCAGAGAGATGGGAGGACAAGGCCCGCGCATGCCTACAGGCCAGGTAATGATGAAGATGCACATTTACATACCTATAGGACAGTTCTCTCATCTACCTTACAGGCCAGGTAATGAAGAAGATGCACATTTACATACCTATAGGACAGTTCTCTCATCTACCTTACAGGCCAGGTAATGATGAAGATGCACATTTACATACCTATAGGACAGTTCTCTCATCTACCTTACAGGCCAGGTAATGATGAAGATGCACATTTACATACCTATAGGACAGTTCTCTCATCTACCTTACAGGCCAGGTAATGATGAAGATGCACATTTACATACCTATAGGACAGTTCTCTCATCTACCTTACAGGCCAGATAAATGCGAATATGATAATGCTGTTCTTAAGTCACCTGCCTACAGCTTTGGTGTCATATGCTTGGGTCGCGTTCAATAGTGTACACTTTTGCAAAAATGTTAACAAATTGGTCTTCTTACTGGACAAGTTCAGGTAGTTTCACTCGGTTTCAAAACGTTTTACCCCTACTGAACGTGACCCAATTCCTGTTCAGCATATTGCATCAAAGGATGCCTGTGAGATTAATTTCTCTAAATCCATTATTTCTTGTCTCTCCTCCCCCAGGCCTCGGCACAGCATGCTAGCCCTGGAGAACATTGTGATAGAGGCCAGGAACATCCCGGCCTACCTGCCCAACGTCCTGGCCCTCCGAGAGGCTCTGCACAAGGCCAAAGAGTGGAGTGCCAAGGTGGATGCCATTCAGGTAGTGTCGCGTCACACGGTAATTACTGATGAGTATAGATTCAATTTGTGATGTGATACAGATGTAGCTACAGTATAGGCAGGCATCTCTAAATATTTGTCTGTGATGCGCTCGGCTCTATTTATACGCAATGTAACGGCTTGCTCATTTGCTTGAGGCGTCACTTCAGCCCTGGGTTCGATCCCAGGCTGTGTCTAAGCCGGCTGTGACCGGGTGAACCATAAAGTGGCGCACAATTGGCCCAACGTCGTTAGGGGAGGGTTTGGCCGCCCGGGATTTCCTTGTACCATCGCGCTATAGCGTCTGGGTTTGGTCGCCAGCTATACGTTGTTTCCTCCGGGTTATTTATTTATTTCA
Organism: Salvelinus fontinalis; assembly: GCF_029448725.1. Classification (NCBI taxonomy): domain Eukaryota; kingdom Metazoa; phylum Chordata; class Actinopteri; order Salmoniformes; family Salmonidae; genus Salvelinus; species Salvelinus fontinalis. The sequence continues at coordinate 22,019,487 of NC_074703.1, read as the reverse complement.
CCTTTATATAACCAGGTAGACCAGTTGAGAGCAAGTTCTCATTTACAACTGCAACCTGGCCAAGATAAAGCAAAGCAGTGCGAAACAAACAACAGAGTTACACATGGAATAAACAAATGTACAGTCAATAACACAGTAGAAAAAGTCTATATACACTGTGTGCAAATGGCGTAAGAAGGTAAGGCAATAAATAGGCCGTAGTAGCGAAGTAATTACAATTTAGAAAATTAACACTGGAGTGATAGATGTGCAGATGATGATGTGCAAGTAGAAATACTGGTGTGCAAAATAAAAATAAATAAATTAAAAACAATATGGGGATGAGGTAGGTAGTTGGATGGGCTATTTACAGATGGGCTGTGTACAGCTGCAGCGATCGGTAAGCTGCTCAGATATCTGATGCTTTAAGTTAGTGAGGGAGATATAAGTCTCCAACTTCAGCAATTTTTGCAATTTGTTCCAGTCATTGGCAGCAGACAACTGGAAGGAAAGGCGGCCAAAGGAGATGTTGGCTTTGGTGATGACCAGTGAGATATACCTGCTGGAGCGTGTGCTACGGGTTGGTGTTATGGTGACCAGTGAGCTGAGATAAGGTGGAGCTTTACCTAGCAAAGACTTATAGATGACCTGGAGCCAGTGGGTCTGGGGACGAATATGTAGCGAGGGTCAACCGATGAGAGCATACAGGTCGCAGTGGTGGGTGGTATATGGTGCTTTGGTGACAAAATGGATGGCACTGTGATAGACTGCATCCAGTTTGCTGAGTAGACTGTTGGAGGCTATTTTGTAAATGACATCGCCAAAGTCGTGGATCGGTAGGATAGTCAGTTTTACGAGGTTATGTTTTGCAGCGTGAGTGAAGAAGACTTTGTGTCACGATCGTGTGGGGGATTGACGGACCAAAATGCAGCAGTTGGAAAATAAGCCATCTTCTTTTATTTAACAACACGAAGATGAACACGACACAAAACTCTATACAAACTAACAAAACAAGAAAACGACCGTGAAGCTACAAACGTTGTGCACATACATACAGGCTACAAACGTTCTACATAGACAATTACCCACAACCAATGAGAGCCTATGGCTACCCTAAATAAGGCTCCCAATCAGAGACAACCGAAATCAGCTGTCTCTAATTGGGAACTCATTCAGGTAACCATAGACTCTCCTAGACAACTAAACATACATAGACAATACTAGAAACATGTACTCCACACAAACCCATATACTATACACAACCCCTTTACCATAAACACCCAAAACCAACAAAACAAAAACATTCCCCATGTCACACCCTGACCTAACTAAAATAATAAAGAAAACCAAGAATACTAAGGCCAGGGCGTGACATAACCCCCCCCTTGAGGCGCGAACTCCGGGCGCACCATACACAGTCTAGGGGAGGGTCTGGGTGGGCTTCCATCCACGGTGGCGGCTCCGGCTCTGGTCGCGGTCCCCACGTCACCACAGTACCTAAACACCTCCTAGGCTTCCTCCAAACGACCCCCCTCCACATTAACCCCATTGCATTAAAGGGCAGTTCCGGACTAAGGGACAGCTCCGAACTAAGGGCCAGTACCAGGGTAAGGGGCAGTACCAGGGTCAGGGGCAGTACCAGGGTAAGGGGCAGCACCAGGGTAAGGGGCAGCACCAGGGTAAGTGGCAGCACCAGGGTAAGGGGCAGTACCAGGGTAAGGGGCAGCTCCGGACTGAGGAATGGCAGCTCCGGACTGAGGAATGGCAGCTCCGGACTGAGGGACTGCAGCTCCGGACTGAGGGACGGCCCATGGCTGGCTGACAGATCTGGCTGCTCATGGCTGGCTAACGGATCTGGCTGCTCATGGCTGGCTGACGGATCTGGCTGCTCATGGCTGGCTGACGGATCTGGCTGCTCATGGCTAGCTGACGGATCTGGCTGCTCATGGCTAGCTGACGGATCTGGCTGCTCATGGCTGGCTGACGGATCTGGCTGCTCATGGCTAGCTGACGGATCTGGCTGCTCATGGCTGGCTGACGGATCTGGCTGCTCATGGCTAGCTGACGGATCTGGCTGCTCATGGCTAGCTGACGGATCTGGCTGCTCATGGCTAGCTGACGGATCTGGCTGCTCATGGCTAACTGACGGATCTGGCTGCTCATGGCTAGCTGACGGATCTGGCTGCTCATGGCTAGCTGACGGATCTGGCTGCTCATGGCTAGCTGACGGATCTGGCTGCTCATGGCTAGCTGACGGATCTGGCTGCTCATGGCTAGCTGACGGATCTGGCTGCTCATGGCTGGCTGACGGATCTGGCTGCTCATGGCTGACTGACTGATCTGGCAGATCCTGTCTGGTTGGCGGCTCTGGCAGATCCTGTCTGGTTGGCGGCTCTGGCAGATCCTGTCTGGTTGACGGCTCTGGCAGATCCTGTCTGACGGACGGCTCTAGCGGCTCCTGTCTGGCTGGCGGCTCTAGCGGCTCCTGTCTGGCGGACGGCTCAGTGGGCTCATGGCAGACGGGCGGCTTTGCAGGCTCATGGCAGACGGGCGGCTTTGCAGGCTCATTGCAGACGGATGGCTCAGATGGCGCTGGGGAGACGGATGGCTCAGATGGCGCTGGGGAGACGGATGGCTCAGATGGCGCTTGGCAGACGGGCAGTTCAGTCATCGCTGTGCAGACGGCAGACTCCTGCCGGCTGAGGCGCACTGTAGGCCTGGTGCGTGGTGCCGGGACTGGTAGCACCGGGCTGGGGACACGCATCTCAGGGCTAGTGCGGGGAGAAGGAACAGGGCATACTGGACCCTGGAGACGCACATTAGGCCTAGTGCGTGGTGCCGGAACTGGTGGTACCGGGCTAGGGACACGCATCTCAAGGCTAGTGCGGGGAGCAACAACAGGGCACACTGGACTCTCAAGGCGTACTATAGGCCTTGTGCGTGGTACCGGTACTGGTGGTACCGGGCTGAGGACCCGCACATCAGGGCGAGTACGGGGAGAAGGAACAGTGCGTACAGGACTCTGGAGACACACAGAGGGCTTGGTGCGTGGTGTAGGCACTGGTGGTAATGTGCTGGAGACACGCACCACAGGGCTAGTACGTGGAGGAACAACAGGGCTCTGGAGACACCCAGGAAGCTTGATGCGTGGTGTAGGCACTGGTGGTAATGGGCTGGAAACACGCACCTCAAAGCTAGTGCGAGGAGCAGGAACAGTGCGTAAAGGGCTCTGGAGACGCACCTTAGACCTAGTGCTTGGTGCCGGAACTAGTGGTACAGGGCTGGGGACATGCATCTCAGGATGAGTGCAAAAAGTAGGAACAGGACACACCGGGTTGTGAAGGTGTACTGGAGACCTGGTGTGTATAGCCGGCATCAAATCTTCCGGAACTTTAACACGAGTTTCAGGCTGAGTACGAGGAACTGACACAGGTGGCATCGGACAGCTAATACGCTCCTCAGGGAGAATGCATTGCATACTCTGCCAAACCAACAGCTCTCTCTCTTCACTCTCCTCCAATTTCGTCAACAACTCTTCGAATGTCTCATAATCTCCCCTTCGTTCACTCTCCTCCAATCTGTCCAATAACTCCTCGACACACTCAGACTCACCCCTCAACTTCGCCGACTGCTCCAAGTGCCCCCCTCCAAAAATTTTTTTGTGCTGTCTCTTGGGCTTCCTCCCGTGTCTCCGTGCTGCCTCCATCTCTGCCTTGGGGCAGTGATATTCCCCTGGCTGTGACCAGGGTCCTCTCCCGTCTAGAATTTCCTCCCATCTCCAGAAATCCTGTGTAGGTAGGTCCTGTTGCCGCCTTCCATGCCGCTTGGTCCTATGGTGGGTAATTCTATCACGATCGTGTGGCGGATTGACGGACCAAAATGCAGCAGTTGGAAAATAAGCCATCTTCTTTTATTTAACAACACGAAGATGAACACGACACAAAACTCTATACAAACTAACAAAACAAGAAAACGACCGTGAAGCTACAAACGTTGTGCACATACATACAGGCTACAAACGTTCTACATAGACAATTACCCACAACCAATGAGAGCCTATGGCTACCCTAAATAAGGCTCCCAATCAGAGACAACCGAAATCAGCTGTCTCTAATTGGGAACTCATTCAGGTAACCATAGACTCTCCTAGACAACTAAACATACATAGACAATACTAGAAACATGTACTCCACACAAACCCATATACTATACACAACCCCTTTACCATAAACACCCAAAACCAACAAAACAAAAACATTCCCCATGTCACACCCTGACCTAACTAAAATAATAAAGAAAACCAAGAATACTAAGGCCAGGGCGTGACACTTTGTTGCAAAACAGGAAGCCAGTTCTAGATTTTATTTTGGATTGGAGATGTTTAATATGAGTCTGGAAGGAGAGTTTACAGTCTAGCCAGACACCTAGGTATTTGTAGTTGTCCACATATTCTAAGTCAGAACCGTACAGAGTAGTGATGCTAGTCGGGCGGGTGCGGGCAGCGATCGGTTGAAGAGCATGCATTTTGTTTTGCTAGCATTTAAGAGCAATTGGAGGCCGCGGAAGGAGTGTTGTATGGCATTAAAGCTTGTTTGGAGGCTTGTTGGCACAGTGTCCAAAGAAGGGCCAGATGTATACAGAAGGGTGTCGTCTGCGTAGAGGAGGATCAGGGAATCACCAGCAGCAAGAGCGACATCGTTGATATATAGAGAAAAGAGTCGGCCCGAGATTTGAACCCTGTGGTAACCCTATCGAGACTGCCAGAGGTCCGGACAACAGGCCCGCCGATTTGACACACTGAACTCTGAGAAGTAGTTGGTGAACCAGGCAAGGCAGTCATTTGAGAAACCAAGGCTGTTGAGTCTGCCGATAAGAATACGGTGATTGACAGAGTCGAAAGCCTTGGCCAGGTCGATGAAGACGGCTGCACAGTACTGTCTTTTATCGATGGAGGTTATGATATCGTTTAGTACCTTGAGCGTAGCTTAGGTGCACCCGTGACCAGCTCCGAAACCGAATTGCACAGCGGAGAAGGTACGGTGAAATTCGAAATGGTCGGTTATCTGTTTGTTTACTTGGCTTTCGAAGACTTTAGAAAGGCAGGATGGATATAGGTCTGTGACAGTTTGGGTCTAGAGTGTCACCCCCTTTGAAGTGGGGGATGACCGCGGCAGCTTTCCAATCTTTAGGGATCTCAAACGATACGAAAGAGAGGTTGAACAGACTGATAATAGGGGTTGCAACAATTGCGGCGGATAATTTTAGAAAGAGAGGGTCCAGATTGTCTAGCCCAGCTGATTTGTACGGGTCCAGGTTTTGCAGCTCTTTCAGAACATCTGCTATCTGGTTTTGGGTGAAGGAGAAGCTGGGGACTCTTGGGCAAGTAGCTGCGGGGAGTGCGGAGCTGTTGGTCGGGGTTCGTGTAGCCAGGAGGAAAGCATGGCCAGCCGTAGAAAAATGCTTTTTGAAATTCTCGATTATCTTAGATTTATCGGTGGTGACAGTGTTACCTAGCCTCAGTGCAGTGGGCAGCTGGGAGGAGGTGCTCCTATTCTCCATAGACTTTAGTGTCCCAAAACTTTTTGGAGTTAGAGCTTCAGGATGCACATTTCTGTTTGAAAAGGTTTGCCTTTTTTCCCCTAACTGACTGCGTGTATTGGTTCCTGACTTCCCTGAAAAGTTGCATATTGCGGGGACTATTCGATGCTAGTGCAGTCCGCCACAGGATGTTTTTGTGCTGGTTGAGGACAGTCAGGTCTGGAGTGAACCAAGGGCTATATCTGGTCTTAGTTCTCCATTTTTTGAAAAGGGCATGCTTATTGAAGATGGTGAGGAAATTACTTTTAAAGAATGACCAGGCATCCTCTACTGACGGGATGAGGTCAATATCCTTCCAGGATACCCGGACCAGATTGATTAGAAAGGCCTGCTCGCAGAAGATTTTTAGGGAGCGTTTAACAATGATGAGGGGTGGTCGTTTGGCCGCGGTTGCAGGCAAAGAGGCAGTGATCGCTGAGATCCTGATTGAAAACAGCAGAGGTGTATTTGGAGGGCAAGTTGGTCAGGATAATATCTATGAGGGTGCCCATATCTACAGATTTAGGGTTGTACCTGGTGGATTCCTTGATGATTTGTGTGAGGGTGTTAAGCATATCCCAGTTTAGGTCACCTAACAGAACGATCTCTGAAGATAGATCAATCAATCAATCAATCAATTTTATTTTATATAGCCCTTCGTACATCAGATAATATCTCGAAGTGCTGTACAGAAACCCAGCCTAAAACCCCAAACAGCTAGAATGCAGGTGTAGAAGCACGGTGGCTAGGAAAAACTCCCTAGAAAGGCCAAAACCTAGGAAGAAACCTAGAGAGGAACCAGGCTATGAGGGGTGGCCAGTCCTCTTCTGGCTGTGCCGGGTGGAGATTATAACAGAACTATGCCAAGATGTTCAAAAATGTTCATAAGTGACAAGCATGGTCAAATAATAATCATGAATAATTTTCAGTTGGCTTTTCATAGCTGATCATTAAGAGTTGAAAAACAACAGGTCTGGGACAGGTGGCGGATCCATAACCGCAGGCAGAACAGCTGAAACTGGAATAGCAGCAAGGCCAGGCGGACTGGGGACAGCAAGGAGTCACCACGGGCGGCAGTCCCGACGCATGGTCCTAGGGCCCAGGTCCTCCGAGAGAAAGAAAGAGAGAAGGAGAAAATTAGAGAGCCAAGATTTTCAAAATGTTCATAAATGACAAGCATGGTCAAATAATAATCAGGAATAAATCTCAGTTGGCTTTTCATAGCCGATCATTAAGAGTTGAAAACAGCAGGTCTGGGACAGGTAGGGGTTCCATAAAATCAGGCAGAAGAGTTGAAACTGGAATAGCAGCAAGGCCAGGCGGACTGGGGGCAGCAAGGAGTCACCACGGCCGGTAGTCCCGACGTATGGTCCTAGGGCTCAGGTCCTCCGAGAGAAAGAGAGAAGGAGAAAATTAGAGAGAGCCAAGATTTTCAAAATGTTCATAAATGACAAGCATGGTCAAATAATAATCAGGAATAAATCTGTTGGCTTTTCATAGCCGATCATTAAGAGTTGAAAACAGCAGGTCTGGGACAGGTAGGGGTTTCGTAACCGCAGGCAGAAACAGTTGAAACTGGAATAGCAGCAAGGCCGGGCGGACTGGGGACAGCAAGGTGTCAGCATGCCCGGTAGTCCTGACGTATGGTCCTAGAGCTCAGGTTCTCAGAGAGAAAGAGAGAACGAGAGAATTAGAGAGAGCATACTTAAATTCACACAGGACACTGGATAAGACAGGAGAAGTATTCCAGGTATAACCAACTGACCCTAGCCCCCCGACACATAAACTACTGCAGCATAAATACTGGAGGCTGAGACAGGAGCGGTCAGGAGACACTGTGGCCCCATCCGAAGAAACCCCCGGACAGGGCCAAACAGGAAGGATATAACCCCACCCACTCTGCCAAAGCACAGCCCCCACACCACTAGAGGGATTTCCTCAACCACCAACTTACAATCCTGAGACAAGGCCGAGTATAGCCCACAAAGGTCTCCACCACAGCACAACCAAGGGGGGGCGCCAACCCAGACAGGAAGTTCACGTCAGTAACTCAACCCACTCAAGTGACGCACCCCTCCTAGGGACGGCATGAAAGAGCACCAGCAAGCCAGTGACTCAGCCCCAGTAACAGGGTTAGAGGCAGAGAATCCCAGTGGAGAGAGGGGAACCGGCCCTGGAGAGACAGCAAGGGCGGTTCGTTGCTCCAGAGCCTTTCCGTTTACCTTCACACTCCTGGGCCAGACTACACTCAATCATATGACCTACTGAAGAGATAAGTCTTCAGTAAAGACTTAAAGGTTGAGACTGAGTCTGCGTCTCTCACATGGGTAGGCAGACTGTTCCATAAAAATGGAGATCTATAGGAGAAAGCCCTGCCTCCAGCTGTTTGCTTAGAAATTTTAGGGACAATTAGGAGGCCTGCGTCTTGTGACCGTAGCGTACGTGTAGGTATGTACGGCAGGACCAACTCGGAAAGATAGGTAGGAGCAAGCCCATGTAACGCTTTAAAGGTTAACAGTAAAACCTTGAAATCAGCCCATGCCTTAACGGGAAGCCAGTGTAGGGAAGCTAGCACTGGAGTAATATGATCAAATTTCTTGGTTCTAGTCAGGATTCTAGCAGCCGTATTTAGCACTAACTGAAGTTTATTTAGTGCTTTATCCGGGTAGCCGGAAAGTAGAGCATTGCAGTAGTCTAACCTAGAAGTAACAAATGCATGGATTAATTTTTCTGCATCATTTTTGGACAGAAAATTTCTGATTTTTGCAATGTTACGTAGATGGAAAAAAGCTGTCCTTGAAACAGTCTTGATATGTTCGTCAAAAGAGAGATCAGGGTCAAGAGTAACGCCGAGGTCCTTCACAGTTTTATTTGAGACGACTTTACAACCATCAAGATGAATTGTCAGATTTAACAGAAGATCTCTTTGTTTCTTGGGACCTAGAACAAGCATCTCTGTTTTGTCCGAGTTTAAAAGTAGAAAGTTTTCAGCCATCCACTTCCTTATGTCTGAAACACAGGCTTCTAGCGAGGGCAATTTTGGGGCTTCACCATGTTTCATTGAAATGTACAGCTGTGTGTCATCCGCATAGCAGTGAAAGTTAACATTATGTTTTCGAATAACATCCCCAAGAGGTAAAATATATAGTGAAAACAATAGTGGTCCTAAAACGGAACCTTGAGGAACACCGAAATGTACAGTTGATTTGTCAGAGGACAGACCATTCACAGAGACAAACTGATATCTTTCCGACAGGTAAGATCTAAACCAGGCCAGAACTTGTCCGTGTAGACCAATTTGGGTTTCCAGTCTCTCCAAAAGAATGTGGTGATCGATGGTGTCAAAGCCAGCACTAAGGTCTAGTAGCACGAGGACAGATGCAGAGCCTCGGTCTGACGCCATTAAAAGGTCATTTACCACCTTCACAAGTGCAGTCTCAGTGCTATGATGGGGTCTAAAACCAGACTGAAGCATTTCGTATACATTGTTTGTCTTCAGAAAGGCAGTGAGTTGCTGCGCAACAGCTTTTTCTAAAATTTTTGAGAGGAATGGAAGATTCGATATAGGCCGATAGTTTTTTATATTTTCCGGGTCAAGGTTTGGCTTTTTCAAGAGAGGCTTTATCACTGCCACTTTTAGTGAGTTTGGTACACATCCGGTGGATAGAGAGCTGTTTATTATGTTCAACATAGGAGGGCCAAGCACAGGAAGCAGCTCCTTCAGCAGTTTAGTAGGAATAGGATCCAGTATGCAGCTTGAAGGTTTAGAGGCCATGATTATTTTCATCATTGTGTCAAGAGATATAGTACTAAAACACTTAAGTGTCTCTCCCGATCCCAGGCCCTCGCAGAGCTGTGCAGATCCAGGACAGCTAAGCCCTGGAGGAATACACAGATTCAAAGAGGAGTCCGTAATTTGCTTTCTAATGGTCATGATCTTTTCCTCAAAGAAGTTCATGAATTTATTACTGCTGAAGTGAAAGCCATCCTCTCTTGGGGAATGCTGCTTTTTAGTTAGCTTTGCAACAGTATCAAAAATACATTTTGGATTGTTCTTATTTTCCTCGATTAAGTTGGAAAAGTAGGATGATCGAGCAGCAGTGAGGGCTCTTCGGTACTGCACGGTACTGTCTTTCCAAGCTAGTCGGAAGACTTCCAGTTTTGTGTGGCGCCATTTCCGTTCCAATTTCCTGGAAGCTTGCTTCAAAGCTCGGGTATTTTCTGTATACCAGGGAGCTAGTTTCTTATGACAAATGTTTTTCGTTTTTAGGGGTGCAACTGCATCTAGGGTATTGCGCAAGGTTAAATTGAGTTCCTCAGTTAAGTGGTTAACTGATTTTTGTCCTCTGACGTCCTTGGGTAGGCAGAAGGAGTCTGGAAGGGCATCAAGGAATTTTTGTGTTGTCTGAGAATTTATAGCACGACTTTTGATGCTCCTTGGTTGGGGACTGAGCAGATTATTTGTTGCGATTGCAAACGTAATAAAATGGTTGTCCGATAGTCCAGGATTATGTGGAAAAACATTCAGATCTACAACATTTATTCCATGGGACAAAACTAGGTCCAGAGTATGACTGTGGCAGTGAGTAGGTCCAGAGACATGTTGGACAAAACCCACTGAGTCGATGATGGCTCCGAAAGACTTTTGGAGTGGGTCTGTGGACTTCTCCATGTGAATATTAAAATCACCAAAAATTAGAATATGATCTGCTATGACTACAAGGTCTGATAGGAATTCAGGAAACTCAGAGAGGAACGCTGTATATGGCCCAGGAGGCCTGTAAACAGTAGCTATAAAAAGTGATTGAGTAGGCTGCATAGATTTCATGACTAGAAGCTCAAAAGACGAAAACGCCATTTTCTTTTTTGTAAATTGAAATTTGCTATTGTAGATGTTAGCAACACCTCCGCCTTTGCGGGATGCACGGGGGATATGGTCACTAGTGTAACCAGGAGGTGAGGCCTCATTTAACACAGTAAATTCATCAGGCTTAAGCCATGTTTCAGTCAGGCCAATCACATCAAGATTATGATCAGTGATTAGTTCATTGACTATGACTGCCTTTGAAGTGAGGGATCTAACATTAAGTAACCCTATTTTGAGATGTGAGGTATCACGATCTCTTTCAATAATGGCAGGAATGGAGGAGGTCTTTATCCTAATAAGATTGCTAAGGCGAACACCGCCATGTTTAGTTTTGCCCAACCTAGGTCGAGGCACAGACACAGTCTCAATGGGTATGGCTGAGCTGACTACACTGACTGTGCTATTGGCAGACTCCACTAAGCTGGCAGGTTGGCTAACAGCCTGCTGCCTGGCCTGCACCCTATTTCATTGTGGAGCTAGAGGAGTTAGAGCCCTATCTATGTTGGTAGATAAGATGAGAGCACCCCTCCAGGTAGGATGGAGTCCGTCACTCCTTAGCAGGTCAGGCTTGGTCCTGTTTGTGGGTGAGTCCCAGAAAGAGGGCCAATTATCTACAAATTCTATCTTTTGGGAGGGGCAGAAAACAGTTTTCAACCAGCGATTGAGTGCTGAGACTCTGCTGTAGAGCTCGTCACTCCCCCTAACTGGGAGGGGGCCAGAGACAATTACTCGATGCCGACACATCTTTCTAGCTGATTTACACGCTGAAGCTATGTTGCACTTGGTGACCTCTGACTGTTTCATCCTAACATCGTTGGTGCCGACGTGGATAACAATATCTCTATACTCTCTACACTCGCCAGATTTAGCTTTAGCCAGCACCATCTTAAGATTAGCCTTAACGTCGGTAGCCCTGCCCCCTGGTAAACAGTGTATGATCGCTGGGTGATTCGTTTTAAGTCTAATACTGCGGGTAATGGAGTCGCCAATGACTAGGGTTTTCAATTTGTCAGAGCTAACGGTGGGAGCCTTCGGCGTCTCAGACCCCGTAACGGGAGGAGTAGAGACAAGAGAAGACTCAGACTCCGACTCGCTACATAATGGGGAAAACCGGTTGAAAGTTTCTGTCGGCTGAATGAGCGACACCGGTTGAGCATTCCAACAGCATTTCCCTCCAGAAGCCATGAGAAAGTTGTCCGGCTGCGGGGACTGTGCGGGGGGATTTATACTAACGTTACTATCTGTACTTACTGGTGGCACAGACGCTGTTTCTTCCTTTCCTACACTGAAAATACCCTTGCCTAACGATTGCGTCTGAAGCTGGGCTTGCAGCACAGCTATTTTCGCCGTAAGGCGATCGTTCTCCTGTATATTATGAGTACAGCGACTGCAATTAGAAGACATCATGTTAATGTTACTACTTAGCTTCGGCTGTTGAAGGTGTTGACGAACCATGTCCAGATAAAGCGTCCGGAGTGAAAAGGTTGAATGAGGGAAAAAAGTTGCGATGGAAAAACTAAAAATATAAACGGTAATTAAAAACAGAAACAAAACAAAAAACGTAAAGTTGTCAGCTAGCAAAGTAAAGTAAAGTTCGCAGCAAATCGCACAGCAACAAAACGCACAGCAACACGTCTGCAGATTCAACAGGAAGTGACGTCACAGGTGAAGCTGACACGCACGAGCCAGAAATGGGGGCAATCAGTTCGCATATGGTGTCCAGGGCACAGCTGGGAGCTGAAGGGGGTCTATAACAGGTGGCAACAGTGAGGGACTTATTTCTGGAGAGATTCATTTTTTAAATTAGAAGCTCGAACTGTTTGGGCATAGACCTGGAAAGTATGACAGAACTTTGTAGGCTATCTCTGCAGTAGATTGCGACTCCTCCCCATTTGGCAGTTCTATCTTAACGGAAAATGCTGTAGTTGGGGATGAACATTTCAGAATTTTTGGTTGACTTCCTAAGCCAGGATTCAGACACGGCAAAGACATCAAGGTTGGCGGAGTGTGCTAAAGCAGTGAGTAAAACAAACTTAGGGAGGAGGCTTCTGATGTTAACATGCATGAAACTAAGGCTTTTGCGATTACATAAGTCAACAAATGAGAGGGCCTGGGGACACGCAGGGCCTGGGTTAACCTCTACATCACCCGAGGAACAGAGGAGGAGTAGGATGAGGGTACGGCTAAAGGCTATCAAAACTGGTCGTCTATTGCGTTGGGGACAGCGAATAAAAGGAGCAGATTTCTGTGCGTGGTAGGATAGATTCAGGGCATAATATACAGACGGGTATGGTAGGGTGCGGGTACAGTGGAGGTAAACCTAGGCATTGAGTGACGATAAGAGAGGTTGCATCTCTGGACGCACTAGTTATGCTGCGTGAGGTCACCGCATGTGTGGGAGGTGGGACAAATTAGGTATCTGAGGCATGTTGAGTAAGACTCGGGGCTCCGCAGTGAACTAAAACAATGATAACTATCCTAAACAACCGTATTCAAGACATATTGATATTAGAGTGAGACATAAAGTGAGGCATTAAGCAATCACAGGTGTTGATTGGGAGAGCTAGCTAAGAAAATGGGTAAGACAACAGCTATTACGCTAAGACAACAGGTAAAATGGCGATGAATGTGCAGAGAGTCAGTTAACCTCTCTGGGGTAGGTCGCAATCGTCCCACCTGGCCAATAGCCAGGGAAAATACAGAGGGCCATATTCAAATAAAATGATATAAAAATCAAACTTTCATTAAATCACACATGTAAGATACCAAATTAAAGCTACACTCGTTGTGAATCCAGCCAACATGTCAGATTTCAAAAAGGTTTTTCGGCGAAAGCATAAGATGCTATTATCTGATGATAGCACAACAGTAAACAAAGAGTAGCATATTTCAACACTGCAGGCACGACACAAAACGCAGAAATAAAAATAAAATTCATGCCTTTGACGAACTTCTTTTGTTGGCACTCCAATATGTCCCATAAACATCACAAATGGTTCTTTTGTTCGATTAATTCCGTCAATATATATCCAAATGTCAATTTATTTGGCGCGTTTCATCCAGAAAAACACAGCTTCCAACTTGCGCAACGTCACTACAAAATATCTCAAAAGTTACATGTAAACTTTACCAAAACATTTCAAACTACTTTTGTAATACAACGTTAGGTATTTTTAAATGCTAATAATTGATCAAATTGAAGACGGGATGATCTGTGTTCAACACAAAAAGAAAACAAACTGACGCAACCTTTCTGGTAATGTGCCTCAAACAATTTGCTTCAAGTGACTCTCATTTAAGATGGCCGTACTTCTTCATTACGCAAAGGAAAAACCTCAACCAATTTCCAAAGACTGGTGACATCCAGTGGAAGCTGTAGGAACTGCAAAAAAGTCCCTTAGAAATCTGGTGTCCCAATGAAAAATCATTGAAAAGAGTGACCTCAAAAAAAAAAAAAACATTCTGAATGGTTTGTCCTCTGGGTTTTGCCTGCTACATAAGTTCTGTTATACTCACAGACATGATTCAAACAGTTTTAGAAACTTCAGAGTGTTTTCTATCCAACTCTACCAATAATATGCATATCTTATATTCTGAGTAGCAGGCAGTTGAATTTGGGCATGCTATTTATCCAAAAGTGAAAATGCTGCCCCCCTACCCCGAAGAAGTTAACTACACACAGGTTCGAGGCTGGGGCTGACAGATACAAAAAATGGAGTACCGTGATTATTAAACAGTCCAGCAGGCATCAGCTATGTAGCCAAGTGATCATAGTGTCCAGTGAACAGCAATAGATGAAACAGGGAAGCCGCTAGGTTGTCGTTACTACCCTAGCAAGCGGGAGACACGGTGTTCAAATAAAGTTAGCAGGCCGGGGCTAGTAGAAGCGTCTGCACTAACGTCCGGCAAAGGCCGGTTGAGTCCATACGGGAGTCCATACGGGAGTTGCAGCAATGGGACAAGACACTAACTGCCAATTTGGATATCACGAAATTGGAAATAAAAAATTACATTTTCAAGCGAATATTCACACCAAAAAATATGTACATTTTACCAGCAGACTGGCTTCCATCAAACTGGCTTCTTGTGAATTAAAAGCTGTGCTGCTTGATGTAGTGCAAATAAAAAGCACATAACTTTTCATTTACTGAATAAAAAATAGACGTACTACGTGTTTCCATCCCATTTTTTAACTCTGTCGATGGTTCTGCCACAAAGTCTGCGATAAACAAAAAATGTGCCCAATCTGGTCTTGGCACTTGTGCTCTAGTAAATAGCTCGCAGATAAAAAGCAGAGGGTAGGCTTCATGATGAGATTATGGATAAGAGCAAGATCATTTTTACTTGACAGCCAAGCACCGATCATCATGTCACCAGCATAAAGTTAAGACCCTCAATATTTATTGGGAAGAAGCAACAAGCTCCTCATCACTGTGCACTTTCACCACCCTGTGAAGTTCATCAAAACTTATTTAGTCTGTAGCCTAATAAACTGTGCAGTAATGAATGCTTTTCCAAGACATACTGGGAGGACCACACAACCATATTATTTACTGCAACGTGATGGTTATACCATCAACAAATCCGCATCAACGCGTTTCCACTGCATTTGTCCTTTTTATCTATTTCACAGACAAAACAATTATCCCGTTTTTTTCTGTCGACATTTGGAAAGTTTACTGCCGATTTATACTGTTTCCATCAGGCCTGTTGTGATTATTAGATTTTTTTTTTATACGACAGGAACTTTACTGCATATAAATAGTTGGATGGAAACATGGTTGTTGTTACCAGATACATTTGTAATTTATCTTGTCATCAGAACATGAATGGGAAGGGTGATACTGTGCGATGCATCACCTTTTTTTGTATTGACATTATTATTTTCCCCCTATGTTTCCCCTGGTGTGTTTCACTCCCTCCAGAGTGGCAGTAACTATGCATACCTGGAGCAGCTGGAGAGCCTGCTGGCGAGGGGTCGCTCCATCCCCGTCCGGCTGGACCCCCTGCCCCAGGTCGAATCCCAGGTGGCCTCGGCCCGTGCCTGGAGGGAGAGGACCGCACGCACCTTCCTCAAGAAAAACTCCACCTACACCCTGCTACAGGTAAGTCGTAATACCCTGGGTTTGGCTGTACCTAGGCACTGAGAAGGCATGGATGAGTATGTTGCTGAGATGGTGGTTTGAAATATTTTTTCCCCAACCAAGCAGCCCTTTTCAGACTATGCTGACCCTAGATTGCAATATGAGATATTTGCTTAAGCTATGTAGAATGATGCAGAAGTTGGTGAATCACCATTCGCAAATTGTTGTGAATTCCATCTGTCTATACTGTAGGTAGTTGGGAATAGGACCAATATTATCATAGGACTGGTAGTTAGATAGAGTCTTTGCTAATCTCTATTCTTGTGTGTTGTCTTTCTTAGGTCCTTAGTCCGCGTGTGGATATTGGTATCTACGGCAACAGCAAGGGCAAACGCAAACGAGTCAAGGAGCTCCTTGAGAAGGAGAGAGGAGGTCTGGACCTGGAGGGTCTCAGTGACCTGGACGAGAGTTACGAAGACGCCTGCGACCCGGCCACCGTTGTAGCGGCATTCAAATCCAAGGAGCAGAAAGAGGTTGAGGCCATCCACTCCCTCCGAGCTGCCAACCTGGCTAAGATGGCCATGTCTGACCGTATCGAGGAGGTGAAGTTCTGTCTGTGTCGTAAGACCGCCAGCGGGTTTATGTTGCAGTGTGAACTGTGCAAGGACTGGTTCCACGGAGCCTGCGTGCCGTTACCGAAAACAGGCTCTCAGAAGAAGCTCATGGGCACAGCCGGTTGGCAGAGCAACAGCAAGGAGGCAAAGTTCCTGTGCCCGTTGTGCCAGCGCTCACGTCGCCCGCGTCTGGAGACCATCCTGTCCCTCCTGGTGTCCCTCCAGAAGCTGCCGGTGCGTCTGCCTGAGGGGGAGGCCCTACAGTGCCTGACAGAGAGGGCCATGGGCTGGCAGGTAGGGATGAGTTCAACACCTGTTTTCAGAATCAATTATTTTATGGTTGCTAGGATTGATTTAATCAAAGTTTGGTAGGAGTTTTACCTGCAAAACATAGTAAGAAGTGTATGTGAAAGGGTGAAAAGCCACACATTCTGAATCAAACTAAATCTTGTTTATTTCAACTATTATCTCTGTTCATTAATGGAATTGATTCGTCTAAATCCTCTCTACTTGCAGGACCGCGCCAGGCAGGCCCTGGCTACAGACGAGCTGTCCTCGGCCCTGGCCAAGCTGTCGGTGCTCAGTCAGCGGATGGTAGAACAGGCTGCCCGGGAGAAGACCGAAAAGATTATCAACGCTGAGCTGCAGAAGGCTGCCGCAAACCCTGACCTGCAGGTAAGAGATTAATGGTGCCGTATGGTACTCAGAGCCATGTATAGTGAGTTTGGAGACGCTAACATGGCATCCAGTGTAAAAAGTTGTCTGTTAACTTCTTACGGCTGAAATCCCGTTAACGGGATCGATATGACAACAGCCAGTGAAAGTGCAGGGCGCCAAATTCAAACAGAAATCTCATAATTAAAATTCCTCAAACATACAAGTATTATACACAATTTTAAAGATAAACTTGTTGTTAATCCCACCACAGTGTCCGATTTCAAAAAGGCTTTACGACGAAAGCATACCATGCGATTATGTTAGGTCAGCACCTAGTCACAGAAAAACACAGCCATTTTTTCAACCAAAGAGAGGAGTCACAAAAAGCAGAAAGAGATAAAATGAATCACTAACCTTTGATCTTCATCAGATGACACTCATAGGACTTCATGTTACACAATACATGTATGTTTTGTTCGATAAAGTTCATATTTATATCCAAAAATCTCAGTTTACATTGCCGCGTTATGTTCAGTAATGTTTTGCTTCCAAAACATCATGTGATTTTGCGGAGAGTCACATCAATTTACAGAAATACTCATAATAAACATTGATAAAATATACAAGTGTTAAGCATGGAATTATAGATAAACTTCTCCTTAATGCAACCGCTGTGTCAGATTTCAAAAAAGCTTTACGGAAAAAGCACACCATGCAATAATCTGAGTACAGCGCTCAGAGACCAAAACAAGCCATACAGATACCCGCCATGTTGTGAAGTCAACAGAAGTCAGAAATAGCATTATAAATATTCACTTACCTTTGATCTTCATCAGAATGCACTCCCAGGAATCCCAGTTCCACAATAAATGTTTGTTTTGTTCGATAAAGTCCATAATTTATCTCCAAATACCTCCTTTTTGTTTGCGCCTTTACTTCACAAACCCAAATTCATTAGGTGCAGGCCAGACGAAAAGTCAAAAGGTTCCATTACAGTTCGTAGAAACATGTCAAACGATGTATAGAATCAATCTTTAGGATGTTTTTAACATAAATCTTCAATAATGTTTCAACCGGAGAATTCCTTTGTCTTTAGAAAGGAAAAGGAACGCAGCTACCTCTCACGGGCGCATGCCTGACTGAGCTCATGGCATTTTGCCAGACCTCTTAGTCGATCAGCTTTCATTCTCTCCCCCTTCACAGTAGAAGCCTGAAACAAGGTTCTAAAGACTGTTGACATCTAGTGGAAGCCTTAGGAAGTGCAATATGACCCCATATACACTGGATATTGGACAGGCAAAGACTTAAACCTACAAACCTCAAATTTCCCACTTCCTGGTTGGATTTTTTCTCATGTTTTTGCCTGCCATATGAGTTTTGTTATACTCACAGACATCATTCAAACAGTTTTAGAACTTTCAGAGTGTTTTCTATCCAAATCTACTAATAATATTCATATCTTAGCTCCTGGGCCTGAGTAGCAGGCAGTTTACTCTGGGCACCTTATTCATCCAAGCTACTCAATACTGCCCCCAGACATAAGAAGTTAACTCTCTATATGGATCAGTTATTCCTCTAAACAAAATGCTTAGGGATAAGGTAAGTCAAGAGATGAACAGACGGAAGTGTTTTTTTTCATGTCCTCCTTCTTTTCCTCCTCGTTTGTTCAGTGCATTAGAGAGTGAAAAACAGAAAGATTGGTTCCACGGTAGTGTCGTGTCTCTGACTATGATTAAATTATGACATGCTATTTTATCAAATCGATTACCTAACGTTTAATTGATTACGTGATTGAATTAAACCATGCAACAATTAAACTATTAATAACCTGCACCACGGAAGCATTAAGTTATATAGAGCGGTTATCTCCTGAATCCACTCTCTTAAAGATCTGAAGATCTTTTATATCAATAGCAGTCAATTATTAATCGTCACCTCGATCGGTCTCATTCTGATTGTCGTAAGTACTTGGTTATCTGCATAAACCCTAGTTGAATCAGCAATACACAAATTGGCATAATTATTTATTTACTAAATACCTAAATCACACAGAATCACATATATATATATATATATATATATATATATATATATATCTATATATCTATATATCTATATATCTATATATCTATCTATATATCTATATATCTATATATCTATATATATATCTATATATATATCTATATATATATATATATATATATACACACACACACACACACACACACACACACAGGATAGATCATACATCGATTACTAATCATGTCATGAAAAGCCCCTAGTGGGTTAACCCGATGTGATGGCTGGTTACACAAAGGAAGGGGGTTGGGTTTGAATGAAAGAGCGGGAAGACTGAGGGACAAAGAGATTGGGTCTCTATCGGACCTTGAGACGCTATGCTACCGTAAATACAGAATGTTATGCATTCTAATAACTGCCCTGTCGGAAAAGGAAAATGCAAGATATATATTTACTCTGAGCTGCACTTCGATAAATGGGTTGAAGATTGAAGACTGGTTTTCCCAGCAGAGATCACCATTGTCCTTTTGAAGAATCTTTCTGGTCGTAGTGTTGTAGAGCGGATACGTAAAGTTCCCTGTTGTTCTTAGGAGATTGTCTGTCCTTTCCTAGGCCACGTACGTTTACAGCTGCAGCTGATAATTCAACGTCTAGTAGGTATCACTTCTTCTTTAGTGAATAATAGTTCAAAGTTCATACCAAGTTGCCATAATCAGCTTGTGCTGTATTCTGGCTGGTCTAGTCAAAATTCACCATTCCAGCGTGGTGATCGTCACCTCCACGTTGAAGTTCTCCCTTTTAAACGCTAGAACAGCAGTCCTACATTTGTGGAACTAACGTTGACTTCCGTCAACAGGCTTTTGTACTGGGGGAGAGAAGGGTGTTTTTCATAGTTCTCAACCAATGTCTGTTCACTTGGGCGTGGCCACTGAGTGAGCATAAGTTTACTTATGAAAACAATTCTCTCATTTAGAAGCTAAAATTACATTTCAGCTTTTCATAAATAGTTTTATATTTAAACATTTGAATTTCACAACAATTTCATGTGCATCTGATAACTGGAATGTGTAGACTTTCCAAGATATCTCCGGTTGAAACATTATTGAAGATTTATGTTAAAAACATACTAAAGATTGATTCTATACATCGTTTGACATGTTTCTACGAACTGTAATGGAACCTTTTGACTTTTCGTCTGGCCTGCGCCTAATGAATTTGGGTTTGTGAAGTAAAGGCGCAAACAAAAAGGAGGTATTTGGAGATAAATTATGGACGTTATCGAACAAAACAAACATTTATTGTGGAACTGGGATTCCTGGGAGTGCATTCTGATGAAGATCATCAAAGGTAAGTGAATATTTATAATGCTATTTCTGACTTCTGTTTACTCCACAACATGGCGGATATCTGTATGGCTTGTTTTTGTGTCTGAGCGCCGTACTCAGATTATTGTATGGTGTGCTTTTTCGGTAAAGCTTTTTTGAAATCTGAGACAGGGGTTGCATTAAGGGGAAGTTTATCTAAAGTTCCATGTATAACACTTGTATTTTCATCAACATTTATGATGAGTATTTCTGTAAATTGATGTGGCTCTCTGCAAAATCACTGGATGTTTTGGAGGCAAAACATAACGCGCCAATGTACACTGAGATTTTTGGATATAAATATGAACTTTATTGAACAAAACATACATGTATTGTGTAACATGAAGTCCTATGAGTGTCATCTGATGAAGATCATCAAAGGTTAGTGATTAATTTTATCTCTATTTCTGCTTTTTGTGACACCTCTCTTTGGCTGGAAAAATGGCTGTGTTTTTCTGTGACTAGGTAACTTATTGATCTAACATAATCGTTTGGTGTGCTTTCGTCGTAAAGCCTTTTTGAAATCGGACACTGTGGTGGGATTAACAACAAGTTTATTTTTTAAATGGTGTAAAATACTTGTATGTTTGAGGAATTTTAATTATGAGATTTCTGTTTGAATTTGGCGCCCTGCACTTTCACTGACTGTTGTCATATCGATCCCGTTAACGGGATTTAAGCCATAAGAATTAAGTACCAATGAACACTTTCAACTGGTTGAGAAAGGGAATTATTGTTCCATTCCCCAACCTTTTGATGTTACCATACTTTCTCTATGGTAACAGAAGGGCTTTCCAAGAGTCCTTTCTGTAGAGTGGAGAGAAAAGGGGTAAAGGTATTTATGGGGGGTTCATATACAGGCAACTTCATGTCAGTAGTGATATTACTACTGCTGAGAAGTAACAGAATGACTGTGAGATCTGTTCTCTACGTAGGGTCACATCCAGACGTTCCAGCAGGCAGGGTTCAGCAGGGCAGCGTCGCCACGCCAGTCTGTCGACTACGATGACGAGGAGACAGACTCAGACGAGGACATCAGGGAAACATATGGCTACGACATGAAGGTACTGTGGTGTGGCCTATGGAGAGTTTTCTCAAAAGTCAAGAGTTTTTAAAAATATCAAAAATACCTGTTGAATCAATTAAAATGAAACCATATACTACTGTATATGCTAGTTTTCTATAGGCAATATTTTAGACGGAGTGGTAACGAAGCCAGTAAAACATTACTATTCAATTTGTCTCAAGCAAGACGCCGCACTTAGCAAATCCTGCTTTTCTAGCATTGTGTCCTCACTTGCCCCGTTTTCTTGCGCTCTCTTTCTCTCATGCTCTGTGTGTGTATGTGTGTGTGTGTGTCAGGACCCAGGTGAGGTGAAGCCGTACCTGTTTTGTGATGAGGAGATCCCTGTCAAGTCGGAGGAAGTAGTCAGTCACATGTGGCCCACCACACCCTCTTTCTGTGCTGAACACGCCTACTCCTCTGCCTCCAAGTCCTGCCCTCAGAGTAAGACATGGCTACGCAAATCTGTCATACTTAACTGACTTGCCTAGTTTTTTTTAAAGAACAGATTCCTATTTACAATGACGGCCTACACCGGCCAAACCCGGACGACGCTGGGCCAATTGTGCGCCACCCTATGGGACTCACAGCCGCTTGTGATACAGCCTGGATTCGAACCATAGTGTTTGTAGTGACGCCTCTAGCATTGAGATGCAGTACCTTAGACCGCTGCGCCACTCCGGAGCCCCAAAAATAAAGTAGTAACTTATAAATGTGTCATCCATTAATTTTGTTCTGGAGTATTGTTTCCTTTCCTTATGTGTATTGTCTTTGGGACCTTTATTTAGAAATGATCATCTCAAGGTACTTAACCTTAAACTCTACATGTAAATGTTGTAGATATTGAAGGGGTAAATGTGTGTTTCATTGGTTGATTGATGACTCCTTCTCACCCTCTACCCTCCAGATCAGAGCACCCCCAGGAAGCAGCCCAGGAAGACACCCCTGGTGCCCCGCTCTCTCGAGCCCCCTGTGCTGGATCTGTCCCCCCCGGCCAAGGCCCAGCTGGAGGAGCTGATGATGGTGGGGGACCTGCTAGAGGTGTCCCTGGATGAGACCCAGCACATCTGGAGGATCCTGGAGGCCACACACCCTCCCTCTGAGGAGAGGTTCCTACAGGTCATGGAGGTAGGAGAAGCACTGGTTTATACACTTATTTTTATACAGAACAAAAATATAAACGCAACATGAAGTGACAGGTATGACATATCAAGAAGCTGATATAAAAAGCATGATCATTACACAGGTGCACCTAGTGCTGGGGACAATAAAAGGCCACTCTATAATGTACCGTTTTGGCACACAACACAATGCCACAGATGTCTAAAGTTGAGGGAGCGTGCAATTGCCATGCTGTCTGCAGGACTGTCCACCAGAGCTGTTGCCAGAGAATTGAATGTTAATTTCTTTACCACAACCGCACAACCAAATAATTTCTGCACAAACTGTCAGAAACTCTCTCAGGGAAGCTCATCTTCGTGCTTGTCGTCCTGACTCCAGTTTGGCGTCATAACCGACTTCAGTGGGCAAATCCTCACCTTCGATGGCCACTGGCATGCTGGAGAAATGTGCTCTTCACTGATGAATCCCGGTTTCAACTGTACCGGGCAGATGGCAGACAGCATGAATGAAGTTGTGTTGGCGAGCGGTTTGCTTTAGTCAACGTTGTGAACAGAGTGCCCCATGGTGGCGATGGGGATATGTTATAGGCAGGCATACGGACAATGAACGCAATTGCATTTGATCAATGTCAATTTGAATGAACAGAGGATACCATAACGAGATCCTTAAAGCCCATTGGCATGCCGTTCATCCGCCACCATAACAATGCGCGGCCCCATGTCACAAGGATTTGCACAAAAATCCTAGAAGCTGAAAATGTCTGTTCTTCCATGGCCTGCATACTCACCAGACATGTCACCCATTGAGCACGTTTGGAATGCTCTGGGTCGATGTGTACAACTGCGTGTTCCAGTTCCCGACAATGTCCAGCAACTTTGCACAGTCGTTGCAGAGGAGTGGGACAACATTCCACAAGCCACAATCAACAGGCCTGATCAACACTATGCGAAGATGTGTCACGCTGCATGAGGCAAATGGTCACACCAGACACTGACTGGTTTTATGATCCACCCCCCCCTACCTATTGTTTTAAGTATCTGTGACCAACACGCATATCTGTATTCCCAGACATGTGAAATCCATAGATTAGGGCCTAATGAATTTATTTCAATTGACTGATTTCCTTATATGAACTGTAACTCAGTAAAATCTTTGAAATTGTTGCATGTTGTGTTTTATATTTTTGTTCAGTGCATGCTATTTTATTTAACAAAGTTGAGCCATTGAGGTCAAGGTAGATCTGGCCAAGAGGGCAGCTCCAGTAAAGAAAACAGTCACTGGCTGAAAACACATGTTAGAATCTGAGCTGAACATGTGTGATACGAAGGCTTGTTTCCTGGATCCTGATTAAGTCTACTTAATGGACTTAAAAGCACTTTCAGTAGAGATTATTGATTGAGCAATTTTGTCCATCCCTCTTTCCTGTCTTCCCTTCCCAGCATGAGGATTCTCAGTTTGAGAAGCCGGTGAAGATCAAGATGAAGGACTCTGAGAAGAAGAGGAAGAGGAAGTTGGAGAGGGCGGAGCACCAGCTTCTCATGGCAGCTGTCTCTGGGGTCGGAGACATGATGCGGTCCCCCAAGTCCTCAAAGGATCCGAAACGGAGCCTCTTAGACCCGCTGGGGAAACCCAAGAAGAAGAAGCTGAAGCTGAACCCGGATAAGAACCGTGAACTGAAACAGCTGGCCAAGCGCCTGGCTAAAGAGGAGAAGGAGAGAAAGAGGAAGGAGAAAGCTGTGATCAAGGCTGAGGCTGTCAGGGAGGGACTGGAGAAAAGGAAAGAGAAGAAGATCCTGGATATACCGTCAAAATACGATTGGTCCGGAGCTGAGGACTCCAATGACGAGAACGCTGTCTGTGCATCCAAGAACTGTATGAGACCCTGCAAGGACAAGGTGAGAGCGACACAAGAAGCATATACACAGCTATAGTGTGTGTGTGTAGCAACCCTTATCTCCAATATACACTACTTGATGCACATTTCAAAATAACTGGAGGGGTGTAAGGAAAATGGTCAGAACACCTAGGTGGGGCTATTATTGTGTCTATGGGTACAACCTCAGCCTAGGGACTGACTTCTGCCCTGGTTTTCAAATGTCCCATCCAGACTGACTGACTGAGACCTTACTTTTGCCAGCTGAGGGCAGTGCATCTTCTGTCAGACCTTGAATATAGCCTAAGGAGCAATTTTTGGACCAGGCGAGAGGGGCTCATTTGAGAGAGGATGTAGCGACTCAGAATCGTTCTGACAGGTGATTTCCATAGATGATTGATAGGTGTGAGGGTTTATTGGTTAGCAGGGTGCAACAGAGGTCAGTGAGAGCCTGAGATGGGTTCAGTGTGTGTCCTATCAAACACGAGTCCGTTTTTGACCCAAGTACAAGTAGAGATGCGTCGGCAAAATGTCAAATTCAGTCAAGGGAATTAGGATCTACTTCTTAGTGTCTTTACTAAGGAGTAGCTCCTATTCTTAGACATGTTCTTAGACTATTCTTAGACATGTTGTCATTTTTATTAATATAATGTTTTCAATTAGTTTGTATCATTTCTTAAATTAAGATCAACATTTCATTCTACAATTCACCCATAATGTTGGGACACACTAACTGTTTTCACAAATAAATCACTGGACATTTAAGATGTTTCATTTTTAACTGTTCCACAGCAATCGCCTCTCTTAGTATGTCACAATCACCTTTACAAACAGTAGTGGGAGGTTTGAATACTTTCCTTTAGGGGGTTTAATGATATTAGCTCTTCAGATCGAAAACTGAATGTCTCACTTTGGATTTCTGTTTGCTGACTATGATGCAGCGCTAAGTATGCCGAGTTAATATTTGACACTGTGAAGCAAACCTCTTTGGATGTGAGCATCGTGGAACAATTGAATATCAACAGCTGATAACAGCACTGGAACACCTTAAAGAGAGTTACACATAACGTATTAACAGGACAAGCTTTGTGCTGTTGGAAGTGACTGTAAATTAGACACTAAGTCAATGACTAGCCTAACCACCCTCCCAGTCCTACCCATCCATGTGCTCTCAGAACACATCAGAGGCATGGTGATATCCTCCAGCTTTACAGAACTTTAAGGAGGACTGGATTGGATTAGGCTTACATTACATTACATTTAAGTCCTTTACATTGATGCTTAAATGCACCATAATAAAATGCAACATAAATATCATGCTTATTATACATCATATACATAATGCTATATTCCTTTAAAAAACAGAAACACTCTACAAGTATAATGCTTGTGAATCTGAAGGGCAATGGCCTTTTCTGACCACTAGCTGATGATCTTATATCCTGATTTTAGCAGAATGTGTGATCGCCTGTATGTTTGTCTCTCTTCCCTCTGTCAGGTGGATTGGGTTCAGTGCGACGGCGGCTGTGACGAGTGGTTCCACCAGGTGTGTGTGGGTGTGACCTGCGAGATGGCCGAGGAGGAGGACTACATCTGCATCGACTGCACCCGCAAGTCGTCCATCTTGAGTGGGGGCGTAGTTGGAAGTTTGGGCAGAAGCATGGGCATAGGAGGAGGGGTGACAGCGGTGGTGAAGGTGGAGCGTGTTTGTGAGGAGCCAGTGGTGCTGGAAGCGCCAGTCTGCAGCGGGCTGAGCCAGATCATTATGCCCCCCTCGCACTCCATAATGATGCCCCCCACCCAGACCCAAATGATGCCTCCCTCTATCTCCGTCTCCCAACAGCAGCAGCCGGACACTCGTGAGAGCAGCTAGCGCAGACCCAGGACAGAGACCACATTCACACAGTCGGCCACCACACACACACACACACACACACACACACACACACACACACACACACACACCCGGTAAGCTCGCGTCAGACCATTTGAGTCTGGAAGACCCTGACATGTTCTGTTCCAGACCTGTTCAGACCAACATATTTCGCTAATCTTGATTTAGTGGTAAAGGAGCTTCAAATTAAGGGGTATCCTCAAGACTGGATGATGATACTCGCATGAGAATAATACTACAAAGAAATTCGACTTTAAGCTAAAAGCTTGTGGTCCTGTTTGAGGCGAGAGAGGTATTTTCTGCATCAGACTGAAACTCCAGATGACCTTTTTTCCCGCTCTCCCT
This sequence comes from Salvelinus fontinalis, assembly GCF_029448725.1. Lineage (NCBI taxonomy): Eukaryota > Metazoa > Chordata > Actinopteri > Salmoniformes > Salmonidae > Salvelinus > Salvelinus fontinalis. The sequence goes on along the minus strand of NC_074703.1, from coordinate 21,993,029 downwards.
CTTCTCTCATGGGAACCAATTGTTGATGAGGATCTGTTTCGCTCTAATTCAGAACTGTTAAAGAAGGCCTTATAATCCAGAGAACAGTGTGTGCACAGAGTATCAGAGCGGTTTTGACTGCACGACTCGGAATGACCATGGGCTGTTTTGTCTGTTTCAGGTCTGTAACGTTCTCTAGACCCCTCTGATAAATATTTGGAGCCAATCTGCCTCAGTCCAACTACAGTCAGAAGCTTCAGTACAGTCATCATGAATCTGCAGAGGTGTGACTCTGTAGAGGTGTAAATCTGTGTCCCAAAAGACACCTTTTTTCCTATGCGCTACATGGGCTCTGGTCAAAGGTAGTGCACTATAAAGGGAATAGGGTGCCATTTGGGCTGCCATGTTCCACCTCCAAATATTCATGATGACTGTACGGAGTTGGAAGGTAGCCTAGCTTTTTAGAGTGTCGGGCCAGTTAACGGAAGGTCTCGGGTTCGAAACCCCCAAGCTGGCTAGGTGAAAAATGTATCGATGTGCCCTTGAGCAAGGTACTCAACCCTAAGTCGATCTGGATAAGAGCGTCTGCTAAATGATAAAAATGTACTTGTAAAAATGTGGGATGCACATTCAGTATCCTCTCTCTGCCTGGCCCCAAACAATAAGTAACAGCTCCATGTAGGACTAGGAACAATGGTTGTATGTAGTGATACGTATTTATAATGTGTATATAGGTTTTAAGCAATTAAGTGATTGGATGTTGCTGTTTTGTTTTCTCACCTTTAATAAACAATTCCTAGTCAAATGAGTAAGGAGCAGCATTTCTTTCTCTTATTTTCAATACCGTTATATACAACTTCCTGTTTTGAGATGATTTGATATGTAATTTAATGTCAATACCAATGTTTTGGGTGGGTCATCAGAAGGCCTGACTGTTAGGAGCCGTGGGATCAAAGGATTCAGGCCACAACTTCTGGTATTCAACCCATGACGAGAGATCCATAGTATCGAGCAGGATCTCCCTGGCCGCATGTGACGTCCCATGTTTTTCACATGTTTTCGTCTCACGCCCAATCCCAGATCAACCTGTATGTCTTAGTCTGTAGGAGTTGTCAAAGGAGAAGGGAAGGTTCATTAAGAGTAAAAAATAAAAATAAAAAAAAAAGAAGAATATTGGCAGTCAGTTGACTGTTGTGCACCAATATGAAATCAATTGTCTTGCAACAATGCTATGAACTCGTTACATTTTATTTGTCTGCCCTCTTTAATTCATTGTTTGGCTTGGTGATAAGTCTAATCATGCAAATATCTAATCGTAGGATTTAAATTCGCATTAGTGTTCTCTTTGTACCTGTGCAGGGGAATGCAGTAAAAGTGTGTTAATTGCATATAATGTGATTCTGAACACATCTGCTTCAGCTACTGTATTTATGGAAACCCACCACAACCAGTGGAAGCAAAATCAAGTGAAATCCAGTCCTGACCTCCTGCTTTCACCCACTCACCTCTTTAAGAGACAAGCTAACCGGAGAGGCAAGCGGCGATCACGAGACAGGACGTAGGTGATCGCAGTTGGACACTGGATCATTAACCAAACCAAATTGTATAATTAATCTTTGATTCATTTGTTGGCATGTCAGTATTCACTACATGGTCCTGTATGCCTTGTGAATGACTATTTTAAGTATTTAGAATCAACTGACTCAATAAGTGGGAGTATCTAAGAGGGGAGGGGTCATATGGGCAGAGCGTAGATTGGAGGCTGAGCCTAAATTTAGGATTTACAACCTCCCACCCCATATTTGCTCCTCATGTTAAATACTAAAATGTGAATATCTACAGATCAATATTCACTGACTGAGAGCCAAACTTGAGACTTGAGACACCCCAAACAATGAATGGTACGTACTTGACTAATATTTTAATTCTAAGTCATTGGTGTAAAACATGGTACAGCCCAGTCTTTTCTATGTTTTATTTTGTATCAAGTAAGATGACTAAACCTCTGGGCATATTTTAGTGTGAGATCTAAGGTTTAGTGTGGAATCATCCTGGGCTGTTTGCCCAGATTTTAGATTTTCAATGTAGAACATTTGTAAAGATCTAAATTCTGTAAGCATGCGGTCTCGGGGCTTTTTCCGCTCCCACCCATTCATGATCAATGTCAGTACAGTATGTACATGACATAATGGGACGTGATGATCAATGCCACATGTTAATCAATTTAAGGTTGGCCTGAACTTGATTGTGTAAAGCTCTGCCTTTTTTTTGAGTACATTAAGTTCTTCAGATGGCACTTAGAGAGCCACAAACATTATTTGAGGAGTCATTAGACAAAAGCTTTGGTGCAGTATCAATGTACTTGACATGTACTTACATGTTAGCCTGAAATCTAGAACCTGTTTTGGTAACTTTCCACTCCTTGGCCAACATGGCAGGACATGGAGTGGAATAGTAACTCAAACGGACAGGGTACCCAGGCTACTTACATGTTACTTTACATTTAAAATAAATACATGTGTATATGCATCACTACATGTAGGTACTTGTCTTGAAACTCATTCTGTGTTTTTATTGCTTGAAATAGTTATAGCGGGCCTCTCAAATGCCAAGAACAGCAGCAGGTTGAAGGACCTGGTCCCGGTCCCTCAGCCCCTGTCAGAGGAGAAGATGCAGGAGAGGGGCCAATGGAGCAACAAAATGGAGTTCATCCTGTCTGTGATGGGGTCCATCATCGGCCTGGGGAACATGTGGCGCTTTCCTTACCTCTGCTACAAGAACGGAGGAGGTAAGTTCTAAAGGATGAGCCCAGACTAGGTCACAGACGTTTAATTTAGAGTCACAAAGATGAGCATGTATTACTGTTTGACAGGTCATCATTTTAAATAAGGGTTTGTTCTTAATTGAAAATAAGTTTGCAAATTATTGTCTTGAATTATTTTAGGTCCTAGTGGAGCACAGAGCTTCAACCGTGTATCTCCAACAACCAATTTGCAAATGGCTATTTTTAATTTAATAACATTTGTTTGTTATTAATAACATACACTGAGGCCTAGCTATAAAAACATTTTTGGGTCTAATTGGGACTCCTATTTAGATCAGGCCATGGGTTTAGGGAAATGCTTATGTAGGTGCTACATCAGACGTTTCTCTCTGTGGGGTGTATGCGATCAGAGGTTAGGGGTCAGAGAATGTCACAGCTGTTTCCCCTCTGTCCTAAATAGCCTGTGGTCAAGCCCCTGCAGCGTTTGCCATGCTCCGGAAATCCATCCATCCAAGCACTCTAAACATCCTCAGATTGGCTGACGTCAAAAGTCGACAGACTCCGTTGCGTCATTAACTCAGCGTGAAAATAAAATTGGTTGACATTGAGATTTATTCACAGAATGAAATGTAAATCAATGAAACCCTATGGATGAAACACCTTTTATAGTGTCTACATGAGGTAATTCTGACTTTAGGCGTACCTTATCACTGACTCTCATGGTCCTCGGTATCTCAGTTGGTAGAGCATGGTACTTGTAACGCCAGGATAGAGGCTTCGATTCCCGGGATGACCTGAGCTAAAAAAAATAATGTTTTTTTAAAATGGATGCACTCCCTTGACGTCAGAACAGCCTCAATTCGTCGGGGCATGGACTCTACAAGGTGTCAATCGTTCCCATGTTGATTCCAATGCTTTCCACAGTTCTGTCAAGTTGGCTGGTAGTCTTTCTTTACTCCGACTCGCTCGTTCCATCTCAGCCTTTTATGCTCGCTTCGAGGCAAGCAACACTAAAGCATGCATGAGCATACAAGATGTTCCGGATGACTGTGTGATCACACCCTCCGTAGCCGACGTGAGCAAGACCTTTAAACAGGTCAGCATTCACAAAGCCGCGGGGCCAGACGGATTACCAGGACGTGTACCCAGAGCATGTGTCAGAGCGGATTACCAAGACACCCAGAGCAGTGTCTTCACTGACATTTTCAATCTCTCACTGACCTAGTATGTAATACCTACATGTTTCAAGCATACCACCATAGTCCCTGTGCCCAAGAAAGCGAAGGTAACCTGCCTACATGAAAACTGCCCCGTAGCACTCATGTATAGCCATGAAATGCTTTGAAAGACTGGTCATGGCTCACATCAACACCATTATCCCAGAAACACTAGACCCACAACAATTTGCATACCGCACCAACAGATCCACAGGTGATGCAATCTCTATTGCACTCCACACTGCCCTTTCACACCTGAACAAAATGAACACCTATGTGAGAATGCTGTTCATTGACTACAGCTCAGCGTTCAACACCATAGTGCCCACAAAGCTCATCAATAAGCTAAGGACCCTAGGACTAAACACCTCCCTCTGCAACTGGATCCTGGACTTCCTGACGGGCCACCACCCAGGTGGTAAGAGTAGACATCAACACATCTGCCACACTGATCCTCAACACGGGGGCCCCTCAGGGATGCGTGCTTTGTTCCTTCCTGTACTCCCTACCAACGACTGCCTGGCCAAGCAAGACTCCAACACCATCATTATGTTTGCTGACGACACAACAGTGGTAGGCCTGATCACCGACAACGATGAGACAGCCTATAGGGAGGTGGTCAGAGAGCTGGCAGTGTGTTGCCAGGACAACAACCTCTCCCTCAACGTGAGCAAGACAAAGGAGCTGATCGTGGACTACAGGAGAAGGCTGGCTGAACAGGCTTCCATTAACATCGACAGGGCGTGGGTTGACAGTTTCATAGTGGAGAGGGTTGACAGTTTCAAGTTCCTTGGTGTCCACATCACCAACAAACTATCATGTTCCAAACAAGACAGTTGTGAATGCCTTTTCTCCTCAGGAGACAAAAGATTTTATGGGTCCCCAGATCCTCAAAACGTTCTACAGCTGCACCATCGAGAGCATCCTGACCAGTTGCTTCACCTCGCCATCCGACCATAAGGCACTACAGAGGCTAGTGCGTACTGCCCAGTACATCACTGGGGCCAAGCTTCCTGCCATCCAGGACCTAAATGTACATGTACAAATTACCTCAAATAAATTATACCCCCGCACATTGACTCTGTACCGGTACCCCCTGTATATAGGGCTGCCGAGTGGCGCAGTGGTCCAAGGCACTGTATCGCAGTGCTAGAGGCGTCAGTACAGACCCTGGTTCGATCCCGGGCTGTATCACAACCCGCAGTGATCGGGAGTCCCCAGGGCGGTGCGCAATTGTCCCGGCGTCATCCGGGTAAGGGGAGGGTATGGCCGGGGTAGGCCATCATTGTAAATAAGAATTTGTTCTTAACTGACTTGCCTAGTTAAGTAAATAAAATATAGCCTTGTTATTTTCTTGTTTTTCATTTTATTTTTGACTTTAGTTTTATTTAGTAAATTATTCTTAACTCTATTTTCTTAACTGCATTGTTGGTTAAGGGCTTGTAAGTAAGCATTTCACGGTAAGGTCTACTACACCTGTTGTATTCGGCGCATGTGACAAATAAGATTGGATTTGATCCCACAGATGCTCAATTGGATTGAGATCTGGTGACTGGGCAGGCCACTGCAGTAAGCGTCATGTCCGTGGAACCATTCCTGGACAATCCTAGTCTTGTGGCATGGGGAATTATCCTGCTGAAAAATGTATTTGCAAATGGATACACTACTGCCATGAAGGGATGCACCTGATTGGCAATAATGTTCAGATATCCTGTAGCATTTAAACGTTGCGGCACTTTTATCAAGGGGCCCAATGTGTGCCATGAAAACACATCCCACACCATCACCACCAGCCTGAAATGTTGACACGTGGCATGATGGATGCGTGTACTCGTGGTTTTCTCCATACCCTAGTCCTCCCATCAGCGTGTAATGGCAGGAACTGGGATTCATCGGACCAGGCAATGTTTTTACAATCATCCGGTATCCAGTGTTTTCGTTCCTTAGCCCACTGCAACCGCAGTTTTTTGCTGAAGGAAGTGGGACTCTGTAAGGTCGTCAGCTGCCATACCCCATTTGTGTCAAGGAACGACAAGTCGTGCGTTCCTTTATGGGTCTTTGGGCAACAATGTTGTACGTGACTGTCAGTTTACTAATTGTAGCATGTCTGTAATGCACAATTTGTGTCAGATTCCTTTGTCCTCTTTCCTCAATGTCCCGTTTTTGACCATTGGCTTGCTTTTGGCTGGATGTCCTTTGGGTGGTGGACCATTCTTGATACACACAGGAAACTGTTGAGTATAAAAAACCCAGCAGCATTGCAGTTCTTGGCACACTCAAACCGGTGCTCCTGGCACTTACTACCATACCCCGTTCAAAGGCACTTGAATCTTTTGTCGTGCCCATTCACCCTCTGAATGGCGCACACACACACAGTTAATGTCTCAAATATCTCGAGCATTAAGAATCCTTCTTTAATGTGTCTCCTCCCCTTCATCTACACTGATTTTGAAATGGATTTAACAGGTGACCTCAATAAGGGATCATAGCTTTTATCTGGATTCACCTGGTCAGTCTGTCATGGAAAGAGCATGTTTTGTACACTGTATATTTTTTGGATGACTCCCCATTTCCCATCCCCAAGGTGCATTTCTCATCCCCTACCTGATCTTCCTGTTCACCTGTGGCATACCTGTGTTCTTCCTGGAGACTGCTCTGGGCCAGTACACCAGTGAGGGAGGCATCACCTGCTGGAGGAAGATCAGTCCACTGTTTGAGGGTAACCTGCTCTTTCCTATGGGACTATATCTTTAAGGCATTATGCTGTAAATAAAGTAATGCTATACAATAAGGGTTTGTGCCTGAGCTTTTTACACTTTCATGTGTCACTGTTATATACATTATGCAATAAACAATGTGTACTTATATTGTAATTACATAGTTACTACCATGTTTTTTTTTTGGTTTGAGTGACACTACAAAGTGGGACTTTTTGTTTACTTTCTATCCATTCCTCCCTGTCTGTCCCTGTCTTTGATCCAGGTCTTGGCTATGGCACCCAGATCATTGTGGCTCTGCTGAACTCCTACTACATTGTGGTTCTGGCTTGGGGAATCTTCTACCTGTCTTTCTCCTTCTCCTGGGATCTCCCTTGGTCCTCCTGTAACAACACCTGGAATACAGGTGAGACAGCAATAAGATTGGAAATGTCAACTTTGTTTTAAGTGGCTTGGCTGTATGGAGCGATATGACAAATAAAAAATGATTGAATTCCATATTACTGCTTTTAACACTTGTCAGTGATTTTATGGTGGTAATGATGCAACATGTAAACATTTTTTATCTAAGAAAATTGCGTGGAGTTTCAGAGGAGGAACAATTCTGTCAACTACACCCTGCCCGAAAACTCCACATCCCCCGTCATTGAATTCTGGGAGTAAGTATTCATAGCACCTCTCTTTGTTACTCAACACATCTCAATTCAAATATTTTTTTTGGTCCAGGGCTAGGCTTAATCCGTGTCCTGGACACCAGACCCTCAAGTCTAAGATTTTATAATATGTTAACCTTTTTTGGAGTAGCTGAGGGTGCTTAAAATCAGAATATCTAAACTAGAACTGTTATTGCACTTCATCCATTGTGATTTTGTTCTGACCCCCTGTGTTATGTGTTTACTCAGGAGAAGAGCCTTGCGGCTGTCGTCCGGCATCGACCACATGGGCTCTCTGAACTGGGACCTGGCCTTCTGTCTGGCCATCGCCTGGGTCATGTGTTACTTCTGCATCTGGAAAGGGGTCAAATCCACTGGGAAGGTGGGCTTGTTTCTTTCAATTCTTCCTGTCTTTATTTATTTACTTCACCGGGGTCATGGTCATTAGGCATTAATAACCCCTTATACTTGTGGGAAATGGCATATATGGATAGGGATCAATTTAAATGTTTATTACAGAGGAAATATTGGAAGTATATGCATAAGTGGTAGCAATCAAAAGGGAACAGTTTGCAGATTATGGGGAAATAATTATTAGACTAAAGGTGATGACAAAACTGTTTATCTGAATCGAGATTGAATCCAAACATTACACTGTTGATTTTATGTGCATTTACTGTGGTGCAAATATGTTTCACCACATTTGTTCAGTAACATGATACGCATATTCATGGTATATTTGGGGTAGGTGCATCCCCCCCAAAACATTTTTGAGTGAAAGGTCTAACTGGAGTTTCTAAGTGGCCACAGAACTCTCCAAAGTGTGCACCGTTCCTACGTCATTTCAATGCACTTTTATGACTCAAAGAACCATTTTCCACTAAGGTGCTTTTTTTTGTGCTCTCCTTGCTGTGCCATTGAGGAACTAGATCAAGCAGACTTGTAGTTTTCTTTGGAACTCCCATGTGGCTTAGTTGGTAGAGCATGGCACTTGAGGTTGGTGGCACCTTAATTGGGGACGACGGGCTCGTGGTAATGACTGGAGCGGAATCAGTGGAAAGATATGAAACGCATGGTTTCAATGTGTTTAATGCCATTCCATTTGCTCTGTTCTGGACATTTACTATGAGGTGCTCTACCCTCAGCAGCCTCCTGTGGCACCAGGGTTGTGGGTTCTATTCCCATGGGGTACCAACAAATATATAAATGTTTGCACTCACTGCTGTAAGTCGCTCTGGATAAGAGCATTTACTCGATGACTAAAATGTAATGTAAAATGAACACATCCCTGCATCCTGCACTTTACACAATTACTGTTGGTTGTGCATTCCACAAATGGTCCATTATAAATCGCAATCTGGTCAGGCGGGCATCATTTTAAAGAGTGTTCTATTGCCAACATGGCAATAGAACAGTTTCAGATCAGGGTCATGTTCATTTTAAGATCTTAGTGTTAGGCTTTCACAAGGCAATTCAAAGAAGCTGATTGTAATTTTGGTGTGCATAGAATAGGGTGACAAGTGCATTCAAATGCGTGTTCACAATACCACAAACAGGCATTCTGTTCAGAACAACCAATGATTTGACGTCATATCATCTTGTAACTGTACATCAAGCATTGTGATCATAAACGTTGACACTATATTATAATGAGTTTTATGATATGTAAATGTGAAGTGCACATTTGGACTAATGGGTGTTTGGCTTGCTTGTATGACATCAAAGCTGTATTCATTATAATCCTTAACGTCTCATCTTTCGAAATACGTCATCTTATTTATTTACAGCGTTTCCCTCATTCAGACAACAAAAATGTTGCCAAAGTTGCCCAACTAGCAGGAGGGATGGGGGCAACTTCTTGTCACGTGCGGTGTTCAAGTTCAGAACCGCTGTCAGTCAAAACGACTTGAGCTCTGAGGTCATGTATAGCGTGTTACCGTACAGCCAATGCGTACCAATTTAGGCGCAAATCAGTGTCCAAATCTTCTATTTTCAACCCGTATACGGGTACGAGTGTAAAGAGCTACACAGAAGAAGCAGAGTGAAACAGGGAGGGACTACCTGGTCTTGTTCATTTCTTTCTTCCATTGAAAAAAAAAAAAAAAGTGTTTTCCTTAATGAACATGACCCTGATGCGTTAGATCACTGACCTTTTCAATATGATTCCATCCAATCTACAGGTGGTGTACTTCACAGCTACCTTCCCCTACCTGATGCTAATAGTTCTGCTGATTCGTGGAGTCACTTTACCTGGAGCGGACCTAGGGATCAAGTTCTACCTTTACCCTGACCTGTCAAGACTAGCAGACCCTCAGGTAGGTACCACAACAATAATAACCCCTGGCCCCTGCTGATACGTAGTAGAAAACCTGTTGACTGAACCACACACTTGCATCAGGTAGCTTATTGTTGTGGGAGCAATGGTATGAAATTACATTTTATACTCAGAATAGCAAACAGTCTACTTTCAGTATTTTACAATGAGGTGACTATCAGAACATAATGAGGTATGTTCGGGACTGGTATAATTTCAAAGAAATTGTCCATAATAGTTATCTCAATATTACCCTATGTCTTTCCAGACTAGGGAATTTGGAAGAAGGTCCTTGGGTGAAGGTCCTCCAGGTGTGAGTGTAGATATCCCAGGGTTATCTGGAATGCTTTTTTCTGCTCGGTCCATCTGTGCTCCATGAAAGAGTCTGTAGGAGGCTGTGAGTGGTGGGGTTGCACGGAGGGGCAGGGACACTGCACTGAAGGGGAACACTGACCTCCAGGACCCTCCAGCTGCTAGACTCCCCCCTCAGGGTGTCAGGGCTCAGCCCTCAACTGGCTTAGCCTGGTCTGGACCAAAGCCTGGTCTTTTCAGGTTCAGCATCATCAAAGTGCTTTTCTCCACATGGTGGACTGGGAAATTCGGGAATTGGGACTCAGCCGCAGCATGGCTCATGCCATAGATTTAGAGTTTGTCAAACTCAGTACCAAAACCTATTGTGTTTGTCTGCAGGGAGTTTGAGCCTGTGGGATTCATGGCAATGACACCACAGATTTCTCCTGCCCTTTCTCAAAGCCCACCCATCTACACCCTAGCAGGGCAGATCATTTGATTACGTCATCATCCCAGGGCCCTTTGCTGCCCCATTCTCACCTTTCAGATCTTCAGTCTCTGGTTGTGGATTGAGAGGTGGGGATTGTTAATCAATGTTTAGACCACAAGACGTTTAACTGACTGGTTGACAATTCACCTCTGCAGTGTCAGTGGTCCTTAATGATTAGGTAAACTCATTAGGGACAAAGAGGACGGTAAAACAAGCATGCAATGTGGTGCTCCACATGAGGTTGCTCTTTAACTCTCACATTCTCAATACACACAACTAAAGGAGTGTGGTTTTTTGAACCACGTGCATCATGCGTTTGGAACGTTTTTATATATATATATATATATATATATGGTGGCCCACAGTCAGGAAACCTGCCAAAACAAAAACGGGTCACTCTCCATTACTTTGTAAAAGGAGGCTTGTATTTGCACTGTTTTATTCAAATCAAATGTTATTGGTTAGCAGATGTTAATGCTAGTGTAGCGAAGTGCTTGTGCTTCTAGTTCCAACAGTGCAGTGATATCTAACAAATATTCTAACAATTCCCAACAACTACCTAATACACACATCTAACAAGTAATCTAACAATTCCCCAACAACTACCTAATACACACACATCTAAATGGATGAATGAGAATATGTGCATATAAATATATGAATGAGCAATGGTGGAGCTGCATAGGCAAGGTGCAGTAGATGGTATAAAATACAGTATATACATGTGATATGAGTAATGTAAGATATGTAAACATTATTAAAGTGGCATCATTATTCATGAGCTTAGGTATGATCCAATACCATCCCTAGATGACACACCTTTGCCTTTATTAGTCATTTTTCTCCTACAGTAGTTGCTTGACTGGCCTCTGTGCCCTCACCTCTCTCTGTATTACAGGTATGGATGGATGCAGGCACCCAGATCTTCTTCTCCTATGCCATCTGTCTAGGCTCCCTCATAGCATTGGGGAGTTACAACAAGTACAACAACAACTGCTACAAGTACGCTAAAGATGCATTAAACACTCTTACCAAACACACACACACACACACACTATGGTAATTATTGGTTCGGTTTTTATTATTCCCTTATAAGAGGGAAACAAACTCCCCTTAAATCTTCATGTCTGTGGTATCTTGTTTTGCAGAGACTGCCTGGCCCTGTGCTTCCTGAACAGTGGGACAAGCTTTGTGTCAGGCTTTGCCATCTTCTCCATCCTGGGTTTCATGGCTTATGAACAGGATGTCCCCATCTCAGAGGTAGCAGAGTCTGGTGAGTGTGTTTTAATGTGACCTAGTTGTTAATTAAGATAATTTCAATAATTTGTTCAAATGCAGGTTTAATGTTATTTCGCTATTATATATGATTCCCTGTTCTCTCTTCATTAGGTCCTGGTCTGGCCTTCATTGCGTACCCTCGTGCTGTGGCCATGATGCCGTTTTCTTCACTATGGGCCGTCTTCTTCTTCATCATGATCATCCTGCTAGGGTTGGACAGTCAAGTAAGGCTTCCGAAGTAATTTACAATGTTTACGAACGTACTGTCAAGAAAATTGGCCCGGTTAAGGATAAAACGGACCACTTCTGTACAACGAGAACTGAGAGGAGATCCAAGAGCATCGTTATCTATGTAACCAAACATACCTAGCCTAACATGATATCAGAGATGCTTACTATTTGTTACCAAACATGCCTAGAACTGAGATGTGTTAAAATAAAATCTCCCTTTCTCTCTAGTTTGTGTGTGTAGAGAGCTTGACAACGGCCATGGTGGACATGTATCCCGAGGTGTTTCGTCGTAAGAACCGCAGGGAGCTCTTTCTGGCTTTAGTGGCCTTCATCTCCTTCCTCATGGGCTTGGTCATGCTGATGGAGGTAGGCATCACATCTGGAATTTGGAATTAACCCCCATGGGTTAGTTAGGGGGGAGACACCTGCCTGGGGACTGGGTTGGGAATAAACCCTCAAGGCCTATTTCATTGTGTTCTTTAGCTGTAATATGCAGACAGACATAAAGTCTAACTTACCAGGTGGCTGGTCGAGATTGCATTCAAAGCAAACACAACAAATATATACTCTGATTTGTTTTATTACCTAGGACATTTTCATTTTGCGGACAGAAACCACTTTAGAGTGATTAACAGCCTCATCACTGTGTTCAGGACAGTTGGTACACTGACCAGGGGCCTCCTGAGTGTCGCAGCAGTCTAAGGCACTGCATCGCAGTGTTGAGGCGTCACTACTCCCTGGGGGTTCGATCCTAGGCTGTGTCACAGCTGGCTGTGACCGACTTAGGGGAGGGTTTGGCCAGGGGTCTTTCCTTCGCTCATCGCGCTCTAGTGACTCCTAGTGGTGGGCTGGGCCCCTGCAAGTTGACTTTGGTCGTCAGTTGAGCGTTTCCTCCGACATGTTGATGCGGCTGGCTTCCGGGTTAAGCAAGCAGGTGTTACGAAGCAGCGCGGTTAGAGCGTTGGGCCAGTAACCGAAAGGTTGCTGGATCGAATCCCCGAGCTGACAAGGTAAAAATCTGTCTTTATGCCCCTGAACAAGGCAGTTAACTCACTGTTCCCCAGTAGGCCGTAATTGTAAATAAGAATTTGATCTTAACTGACTTGCCTAGTTAAATAAAAAACAAAAAATTAAAGGCGAGGCTTAGCAGGTTATGTTTCAGAGGATGCATGACTCGACCTTCGCCTCTCCAGAGCCGTTGGGGAGTTGCAGCGATGAGACAAGATCGTAACTACCAATTGGATATCGTGAAAAAGGGGGTTAAAATAAATAAATAAGTATGGACACCTGCTCGGCGAACATCTCATTCCAAAATCATGGGCCTTAATACGGAGTTGGTCCACATTTGATGCTATAACAGAAGGCTTTCCAATAGATGTTGGAACATTGCTGCGGTGACTTGCTTCCATTAAGCCACGAGCATTAGTGAGGTCGGGCACTGATGTTGGGCGATTAGGCCTGTCTTGCCATCAGCGTTCCAATTCATTCTGAAGGTGTTCGATGGGGTTTAGGTCAGGGGTCTGTGCAGGCCAGACAAGTTCTTCCACACTGATCTCGACTATTTTTTAGTTGTTTTCTTGTCTCTCTTCAGGGTGGGTTATATGTATTCCAGCTGATGGACTACTATGCTGCTAGTGGCATGTGTCTTCTCTTCATGGCCATCTTTGAGACGGTCTCCATCGCATGGGTCTATGGTAAGTTAGAATACAATTCTACAACAACAACAAAATATCTGATGGAACCGTTCAAAAGATAGTTACACCATATCAATCCCACAAAGACAGAACTGTAACTGGTTTATTCCAGAATACAGTGCATTCGGGAAAGTATTCAGACCCCTTCACTTTTTCCACATTTTGTTACGTTACAGCCTTATTCTAAAATTGATTAACTGTTTTTTTTCATGAATCTACACACAAAACCCCATAATGACAAAACAGGATTTGAGACATTTTTGCTCAAATAAAAAGAATAATCTCTCATTTACCAAAGTGTTCAGACCCTTTGCTATGAGAGCACAGGTGCATCCTGTTTCCATTGGACATGATTTGGAAAGGCACACACCTGTCTATATAAGGTCCAACAGTTGACAGTGCATGTCAGAGCAAAAACCAAGCCATGAGGTCAAAGGAATTGTCCGTAGAGTTCTGAGGGAAGATTGTGTCAAGGCACAGATCTGGGGAAGGGTACTAAAACATTTCTACAGCATTGAAGGTCCCCATCATTCCTAACTGGAGGAGGTTTGTAACTACCAAGACTCTTCCTAGAGCTGGCTGCCCGGCCAAACTGAGAAATCAGGGGAGAAGGGCCTTGGTCAGGGAGGTGACCAAGAAACCAATGGTCACTGACAGAGCTCCAGAGTTCCTCTGTGGAGATGGGAGAACCTTCCAGAAGGACAACCATCTCTGCAGCACTCCACTAATCAGGCCGTGATGGTAGAGTGGCCAGACAGATGCCACTCCTCAGTAAAAGGCACATGACAACCTGCTTGGAGTTTGCCAAAAGGCACCTAAAGGACTTTCGGGACCATGAGAAACAAGATTCTCCAATCTGGCAAAACCAAGATTGAACTCTTTGGCCTGAATGCCAAGCGTAGCATCTGGAAGAAACCTGGCACCATCCCTACGGTGAACAATGGTGGTGGCAGCATCATGCTGTGGGGATGTTTTTCAGCTGCTGGGAGACTAGTCAGGATCCAAGGAAAGATGAACATCTCAAAGTACAGACAGTTTTCATTACTAATCTTTCTCCAGATTGCTCAGGACATCAGACTGGGGCGAAGGTTCACTTTCCAACTGGACAATGACCCTAAGCACACAGCTAAGACAACGCAGGAGTGGCTTCGGGACAAGTCTCTAAATGTCCTTGAGTGGCACAGTCAGAGCCAGGACATGAACCAGATCGAACATCTTTGGAGAGACCTGAAAATAAGTGTGCAGTGACGCTCCCCATCCAACCTGACAGAGCTTGAGAATATATGCAGGGAAGATTGGGAGCAACTCCCCAAATACAGGTATGCGAAGCTTGTAGCATCATACCCAAAAGTCTCAAGGCAGTAATTGGTGTCGAAGGTGCTTCAACAAAGTACTCAGTAAAGGGTCTGAATTGTTATGGAAATATGATATGTACTTTTTTTTTAAACCCATTTTTTAATTTGCTAACATTTAAAAAAAAATTTTTTTGCTTTGTCATTGTGTGTGTGGATTGATGAGAGAGGGGAAAAAAAATATTTAATCAATTTTAGAATAAGGCTGTAAAATAAAATGTGAGTCAAGGGGTCTGAATACTTTCCGAATGCACTGTATATTCCTCACCTTTGATAGTACTGTTCAGAGACTGCTTCATAGTCTCAATTGTTGACATTTGTGTCCACAGCTCTTATGACCAAACCCAGCATGGTTAGCCTGTCTCTGTATGTTGTTCCAGGTGTCGACCGCTTCTATGATAACATCGAAGACATGATTGGCTACCGTCCAGGACCTTACATTAAATACTGCTGGCTGTATGTCACCCCAGCCACATGCATTGTGAGTAACCTACACACCCATGTAAACTCTCATATACAGTATAAAATGTCGTTAGTTATGGTTAGGGAAAGGATTTTTTTTCCTGACCAGGAAAACTCTGGGCCCTAGACAGATCCCATGATCTCGAAAAACACCAGTTACAGTTGTAAATGTTGACGGCCCCAGTCAAGGCCCACTTCTAAATCAAATACTTGTTTTTTTCCTCTAGGCCACCTTTGCGTTCTCCCTCATCAAGTACACCCCTCTGAAGTACAACAATGAGTATGTGTACCCCTGGTGGGGCTATGTAATAGGCTGGCTCCTGGCTCTTGCCTCCATGGTCTGTATCCCTTTCTGGATTATCTACAAACTCTCCACCACAGATGGAACATTCAGAGAGGTGAATTTAGGTTCCTTTGCTTACCTGCACATTTCCTCTTGACACAACATACACTACATGGTCAAAAGTATGTGGACACCTGCTCGTCGAACATCTCATTCCATAATCATGAACATTAATATGGAGTTGGTTCCCCCTTTGTTGCTATAACAGCCTCTACTCTTCTGGGAAGGCTTTCCACTAGATGTTGAAACATTGCTGCGGGGACTTGCTTGCATTCAGTCACAAGAGCATTAGTGAGGTTGGGCACTGATTTTGGGCGATTAGGCCTGGCTCGCAGTTGTAATTCCAATTCATCCCAAAGGTGTCCGATGTGGTTGAGGTCAGGGCTCTGTGCAGGCCTGTCAAGTTCTTCCACCGATCTCAACAAAGTTTTTTTTAATTTGGCATTTTTTATGATTATACAAATAATACAGAACAGTTACAGTGCAGAACTCACACGGGTCCCCTACCAAATCAAACCCCCCCCAAACCCCCCATGTTTTAAGAGGCCCACCCATAAACTAGACTTAAAGCAGGTTTGATGTACAATGAGTAGTCGAATCAAATAGGCAAAACAAAATACAAAGATATTATTTAACAAAGTTAGAGTAAAAATAATGATTCAAATTTTAATTTGGGTTGGTTTATTGAGTTGTGAAATTAGCTGGGTTCATGTCTTCTACAAAGGATAGGAAAGGTTGCCAGATATTTTAAAGTATAATTGCAGATCCCCTAACGGAGTAGCGTATTTTCTCTAGCTTGATGTTGAATAACTTCCTTTATCCAATAATTAAAAGTAGGAGGAAACCGATCCTTCCACTTAAATAGTATGAGACGTCTAGCTAGAAGAGTAGTACATGCCAGCATGTTGCCCATAGAACTGTTGAGGGGCCTCCTGTGGTGCCACTCTGAATAATGCAATAAAGGCAGAATGTTCAATAGGTCTCTCCAGTATCTTAGAAATTGTCTCAAAAATGTATATCCAGAAATCTGTCAATTTCGGGCATGTCCAAAACATGTGTAATAAAGTAGCAGGAGCCTGCTTACATCGGTCACAAGTGGAATCTATTTCTTGTCTAATCTCGGATAGCATTGCCTTTGACCAATGCACCCGATTTTAACTATTTTAAATTGAATTACAGCATGTCTTCGACATATAGATACGTAGTCTCTGGAGCAGGTATTCCCAAACTGGGGTACGTGCAATGCCGTCAGGGGTACGTCAAATAAAAATATGATTCACTTTTTTTTATTTATATATATATATATATATATATATATATATATATATATATATATATATATATATATATATATATATATATATATATATATATATATATATATATATATATATATATATATATATATATATAATAATTTCCCCCTGAATTCTCTCCATGTTCATAATTGTTGTGCAGAGATGAATTTATTAGATTTTCAGCTTGTCGAGTTGAAATAAGAGCGCTCTGTCTGAAGTGTCACATGTTGTTTTAGTAAATCTGCGGATTAATACTATGAATATGCCATATCCAAATCCAAGATTTTATTTGTAAGATCCCCTAGGTGTTGAATATTGCACTTTAATCTTGCGCTGTAGGAAATCATTTGTCCCCTTAGATAAGCCTTCATTGATTCCCATACAGTTGGAGGAGACATTCCAGGGGTTTGTTTAAGCTCGAGAAATAGCTTCATTTGAGATTATATAAAAGCAACACTGTTCTTCTTATAGCAGTAGTGAGTTAAGCCGCCAAGGGTGATAATTAGGCTGTGTATTTGGTATAAGTAGTTTCATAGTAAGAGGAGAATGATCCAAAATGACTATAGCTTGGTTATTATCACACTCCGTGATAAGTAGCATAAATCTATTTTCTATGGAAAAGTAGTCTATACGTGATAAGGTCTTATGAACTGGTGAGAAAGCTGTGGGATTGTGTCAACGTCACGCATCAGATATGCCATATGCCTTAAGAAATAGCTGAATTGTGGATACTGTCTTTGATGAAAATTATACTTTAGGAGAGCTACAATCCAGATTGTGCAGAAGTACACAATTCATATCACCACTTAGTGTTAGGTGGTGTGTGTGTGCGTATTTGGTAATTGAGTAAATATATTTGAAGAACGAACTGATATCCCAGTTTGGTTCATAAATGTTAGCCAAGATAACAGGTGTATTATACAGTCTTCCTACTACAATAATGAAACGGCCTGCTGAGTCTGCCTCTCCACTTGACATTGCGAACGGTATGTTTTTACTAATTAAAATGGCCGCTGCTCTAGTTTTAGAATGAAAATTGGAATGATATGATTGACAGATCCACCCTCCTTTGAAATGAGTGTTCAAAAGTGCCTTTCGAAAGGCGATATCTACTTTAAGGTGATTTTAAATGAGAAAAAAAACTTTTATGTTTCACTGGGTGATTTCAGATTTAACATTCCAGCGAGCAAAAGTGACTGAGCAACCAGCTCTCTCTCTCATGATTTTAAGCCTAGCCATGTAAAGTCAGGCGGGAGAAGGATAATGCCCTATTACCATAACTGATCCATTAAACATTTTTCAATATCCACACACAATGTGGTTGTAGTGGGGAACACTAAACCTATTGTGTAAAGAGCCCTGCTGAAATGGTTAAGTTGCACATAATAAATAAATGAATAATAAATACTTTTAAAACCCAAAGCTAGGCTGTTTTAAAAGAAAGTATAAAACATTTTCTAAATCACATTTTACAGCAATACCACTAAGTTAGCTGCAGCATCTTTAAAGAAATTATGTAACCTAATAATAGAACTGTGCTTTATCTACCCTGGATACGGGTACCATCGATAAATAGAAATGGGCAGCTTCATGGTAATAAAATAAAACGTTAAAACAAAAGGAGAATTGACTCAAGAACTATGGCACTAACGTTACCTAATAATAACAATATCAGCTGATACCACTGGCAACGCTATACAGTATCTACAAAAGAGAGACTGAGTCTGCAGTGGTAGATACATTCGTCCATTACCTTAATCGCCAAATAGGTGAACATTCAGCCATTTGCTTCGTCCGACCTCTGTAGAATATTCACCTTTATGAAGGCCATCACCTTATGGCGGTCTTTACAGTTGGCACTATGCATTCGGGCAGGTAGTGTTCTCCTGGCATCCGCCAAACCCAGATTTGTCCGTCAGACTGCCAGATGGTGAAGCGTGATTCATCACTCCCAGAGACCGCGCGCTTGGAATTGCGCATGAAGATCTTAGGCTTGTGTGCGGCTGCTCTTCCATAGAAACCCATTTCATGAAGCTCCCGACAAACAGTTGTGCTGACGTTGCTTCCAGAGGCAGTTTAGAACTCTGTAGTGAGTGTTGCAACCGAGGACAGTCGATTTTTAACGCGCTTCAGCTGTGAGCCTGTGAGCTTGTGTTGCCTACCACTACCACTAAGCCGTTGTTGCGCCTAGAAGTTTCCTCTTCACAATAACAGCACTTACAGTTGACCGGGGCAGCTCGAACTGACTTGTTGGAAAGGTGGCATCCTATGATGGTGCCACGTTGAAAGTCACTGAGCTCTTCAGTAATGCCATTCTAATGGCAATGTTTGTCTACGGACATTGCATGGCTGTGTGCTCGATTTCATACACCTGTATGACCGAATCATATACCTGTATAGCTGAATCCACTAATTTGAAGTGGTGTCCACATACTTTTGCGTGTGTGTATTTTCTACATAGAATAATTGTGAAGACATCAGAACTATGAAATAACACAAATGGAATCATGTAGTAACCAAAAAAGTGTTAAACAAATCAAAATATATTTTATATTTGAGATTCTTCAAAGTTACCACCCTTTGCCTTGATGACAGCTTTGCACACTCTTGGCATTCTCTCAACCAGCTTCATGAGGTAATCCACTGGAATGCATTTCAATTAAGAGGTGTGCCTTCTTAAAAGTTAATTTGTGGAATTTCTTACCTCAATGCGTTTGAGCCAATCAGTTGTGGTGTGACAAGGTAGGAGTGGTATACAGGAGATTGTATACAGGAGATTCACCAGAATATCCTAAATAGCTCGATGGACCAATCATACACTTCTGTCAAAGACGGTAGCAAAGTGCGGTAGCAAAGAGAACAGTCTATGACTTGGGTGACTGGAGTCTTTGACAATTTTTTGGGCCTTCCTCTGACACCGCTTGTTATATAGGTCCTGGATGGCAGGAAGCTTGGCCCCAGTGATGTATTGGGCCGTACGCACTACCCGCTGTAGCGCCTTACGGTCAGATACCGAGCAGTTGCCATACCAGGTGGTGATGCAACCGGTCCGGACGCTCTCGATAGTGCAGCTGTAGAACTTTTTGAGGATCTGGGGACCCATGCCAAATCGTTTGTCTTCTGAGGGGGAAAAGGTGTTATCGTGCCCTCTTCATGACTCTCTTGGTGTGTTTGGACCATGATAGTTTGTTGGGGATGTGGACACCAAGGATCTTGTAACTCTCGACCCGCTCCACTTCAACCCCGTCGATGTAAATGGGGGCCTGTTCGGCCCTCCTTTTCTTGTAGTCCACAATCATCTCCTTTGTCTTGCTCACATTGAGGGAGAGGTTGTTGGCCTGGCACCATACTGATTAGGCCTCTGACCTCCCTATAGGCTGTCCCATTGTTGTCAGTGATCAGCCCTACCACCGTTGTCATCAGCAAACGTAATGATGGTGTTGGAGTCGTGCTTGGCCACGTAGTCGTGGGTGAACAGGGAGTACAGGAGGGGACTAAGCACGCACCCCTGAGGGGAACCGGTTTGAGGACCAGCGTTGCAGATGTGTTGTTGCCTACCCTTACCATCTGGGGCGGCCCGTCAGGAAGTCCAAGATCCAGTTGCAGCGGTAGGTGTTTAGTCCCAGGGTCCTTAGCTTAGTGATGAGCTTTGTGAGCACTATGGTGTTGAATGCTGAGATGTGTTGGACTATAATAGCAAAGGGTTACAGCCTCTGGAGGGCCTAAGAGCTCACCCCACCAGAGGTATGGCCAACTCTTGGGAACTGTTGAAGGGCATCTCCTTGCAGGAGATTTGTGATGTGGCTTGTTGGGCATCCCCTCATACTTTTGAGGTATGAGGGGTGTCACAAGATGTCACTGCGCCTTCATTGGTGCATACTGTCCTCGGTGTCGGGCCTCTGGGGGTTGATATTGAGACTGCATGGCTTCAGAGAGCATGTGCGATACGGGAGGTGGCCATATCCCACAGTGAGATGTCGAAACAAATAATTGAAAGATAACTTGACTTCTCTGCGCTACGGATCCCTTTTACGGGATCATTTTCCTAAACAACCGCTGAATTGCTGGGCGCAAAATATTACAAAAAATATTTATAATAATGCAATCACAAGTGAAATATACCAAAACACAGCTTAGCTTGTTGTTAATCCACCTATCGTGTCAGATTTTGAAAATATGCTTTACAGCGAAAGAAATCCAAGCTTTTGTGAGTGTATCAATCAATGCTAGAACAGTTAGCCTTATATTAGCTTGGTTAGCTTGGTCACGAAAGTCAGAAAAGCAATAAAATTAATCGCTTACCTTTGATAATCTTCGGATGTTTGCACTCACGAGACTCCCAGTTACACAACAAATGTTATTTTTGTTTCGATAAATATTACTTTTATAACAAAAAAACGCCATTTGGGTTGCGCGTTATGTTCAGAAAACCAAAGCCTCGTTCCGTTCGACGAAAATTCCAAAAAGTATCCGTAATGGTCGTAGAAACATGTCAAATGTTTTTTATAATCAATCCTCAGGTTGTTTTTAACAAACATAATCGATAATATTTTGACCGTAACCTATTCAATAAAAGAGAGGAAAAGAAAATGGAGAGCTACCTCTCTCGCTCGCAGGAACTAATCAGAGGACACCTGACTAGTTTAGAAAAATCTCGCTCATTTTTCAAAATAAAAGCCTGAAATTATGTCTAAAGCCTGGTCACAGCCTGAGGAAGCCATTGGAAAAGGAATCTGGTTGATACCCCTTTAAATGGAAGAAAGACGTGCCAGGAAACACAGATAAAAAAATATAAAAAAATATCAATTCCGGGTTAGATTTTCTCAGGTTTTCGCCTGCAGAATCAGTTTTGTTATACTCACAGACAATATTTTGACACTTTTGGAAACTTTGGAGTGTTTTCTATCCTAATCTGTAAATTATATGCATATTCTACGATCTGGACCTGAGAAATAGTCCGTTTACCTTGGGAAAGTTATTTAAAAAATAAAAAATAAAAATAATAATACAAATCTGACCCCTAGCGTCAAGAGGTTAAGGTTACTTGTGTAATCCCAGTTCTCTAATATTATGAGTGCGACATCTCACCACATTCCCTTAGTCGCAAGCGTCTGAGGAAATTTGTCTCGTTCAAGAGTGATCAGAGGGCAGGCGAGTGACTCTTTAGTATGAGGGAAGGAGGAGTGCCCTCATTCACCACGCGACCTGTCTGTGTCCAACACTTGTGTAAAATTGGTCCTTCGAGCTACTTATTCTGGTGAACCCCACCGTTAGATGTCTCACCCATATTATCAGAGAACCAGGGTTAAGCAAGTAACATTACGTTTCTCAGTCCAGTGTTTTTATGGCCATTGTTTCATTCCTCTCTGATACACAACATTACTAACATTATCTCAATCTACTCAGTCCATTATTCTTTATAAATATTTCAAATCTTCTCTGCAGCGCATTCACATCCTCCTCCAGCCCTCTAACGACCTACCCAAAACCAAGAGAGAACAGGAGAGGATGCTGGCCACCTTTGACCCCAAGGACGAGGGAGGCATGGAGCCAGTAGGGGTACCAATCAAAGATGGCTACCTCCCAGTGGGGGTGAA
This sequence comes from Salvelinus fontinalis, assembly GCF_029448725.1. Classification (NCBI taxonomy): domain Eukaryota; kingdom Metazoa; phylum Chordata; class Actinopteri; order Salmoniformes; family Salmonidae; genus Salvelinus; species Salvelinus fontinalis. The sequence continues at coordinate 21,970,349 of NC_074703.1, read as the reverse complement.
GGACTCACACTGCTAAGAAGACCCCAGTTACACCATTGGAGTGACTAATTCAGTTTAGTCATTTTGGGAAATGAACTGAAATTCCAATTCAAGATAAAGTGTATCAGGCAGCCCGATAAGCAATGAGAGAAAGGAACAATTTTGCTCTTTTACACAACCCAATGTGCTTTCAGGTATAAAACAAGTCAACTGTTCAATTACAAAAGCTTCTTTCTCATTGTTCAATGGACACTGATCTCCACATGTATTTTATTGTTGGTCTATTGCCAAGTGATAGATTGTTGTTAGGCCTACTGTACTGTATTCCATGTATTAAAGGAATCATCTCACAGGGCACAATGTCAATTCAACGTCTTCCACGTTGGTTAAATGTAATTTCATTGGAATTATGTGGAAACAACATTGATTCAACCACTGTGTGCCCAGTGGGAGGGTAAAGGAAGCTGTACATTACAAATGAGATGAATAACCGTTGATGTTGTTAGAATGTGGATCATTGCTAAACGAGGATGTATTGTCATCTTTGTCAGTTTAACAAGAGCTAACAACGGTTGGGCTAATAGAAAACGTGTACAATATGTTAATGATTTTCTGTGTAACATGACTACAAAAGACTGTACAAAATAAATATATATCTCTATGTTTCGAAATAAACAAAATGTCTAGTATCAGTATATCCTATGCTATTATTATGATCCTTGTGAGAACACTTCACTAGGGAAGGCTTTACAATCACTTCACAGTATTGTTCTAGTCTATTCAAGTATTTTCCTGTCTTTCTTGGACTAACTTCTATTCTAGGTATAGATCTTCTATAAATCAGACCAAGAATGATCTAGCAATATTCAGGGCACATGCTGTGAACCACTAGAAGTCGCGTTATCCACGCTGACTACTAGGCACAGTTCCAGTTCGGGTTGATGATTGGCTGAAAAGGGCTGTCTTACGCCCGTGTGAGACGCTTCTCTATCCCACCATGCAGCGGGTGATGTTCAAGGAAAGATGGCGGAAGGAGGAGCGGCTGATCTGGATACCCAGAGAGGAGAAGTCGCAGCACTGCTGAAAACACAGCTACGAAAGGGAGATACTTGGTAAGAGTTTGCTGATAACTTTTTAAAGGTCTTAGGAAGGTGCTGGCTGACCTTATCGTGGCTGTCAAAGTGCTAAAGCAGCGGAGAGCGGGTGTGACAGGCCGTGTTGACAGTTACCTTGCCAGTTAACGTTAGCTATCAAGTCAGTCAGCTTCTGTCAGCTAAAGCTAGCCAGCGGGTTCGCTACATTCCACAGTTTCTAGTGACCAAGTTATTTGCCAACATGGCATTGTCTAGACACATAGGTACGTTACCAACGTAGCTAACTTAGTAAAATACATTTATTTTCCCAATGATTTCAGTTTCATGATCTTGCGATTCAAAGCTGGCTAGCTTGATTTCAAGTTTTTGCCCGTGACGTGAGCTCATCTGGCAAGTCAGGGAGGAGTCATGAAAAGCAACTGTCAAAATTACTTGGCTTACAAACTAACACACAAACGTGCCAGTATCAAACAGTTAGCTGCTGACAATTGATGTTTAGTGACAATCACGTGTCCCAACTAGCTAACTTTTGTCTAGCTCACACTGTTGGCAAGCATCTGTTTTATGGTATTTGTAACATTCTTTACATTGTTTAACGTTACTCCAAATGAATGTCAATTTAAGTTTTTTTAATCTAATAACAGATCAGCTGCTGGTCATTCTGAAATGTCCGCTTTGTCTCGAGTTCTCTCTAATTAACAAAGATCAACTGAATGAGAAACACAGAAACTTTTGTAACTGTCTTTCTCTCAGCTGCGCTGGTGAGTGGGTACCATGCCTGTACTTTGGAGCTACACACTTTATTATTATTATTTTTTTTTTAAACTTATCAGATACCATCTGCTACCCCAAACTCAGATCTAGTCTAGCATGATCTCAAATCTAAATAATCAGTTCTCTTTCTACATAGGTACCTGGTGGATAGCCACTGGTTCAAACAGTGGAAGAAATATGTGGGCTTTGACAGCTGGGACAAATATCAGATGGGAGACCAGAATGTCTACCCTGGACCAGTGGACAACTCGGGGCTCCTTACAAGTGGTAAGATGCACCACACTCAGGCAATAAATATTGCTTCAAGGAGGTCTATCTCTGGAGAGAATAGTGGAAATGGTGACTTCATAACATGCTCCTTTACTCATCCCCAGTGTGTCCAGATGAACACACCACTGTTTTGCGCAGTACAGGATGTTTAGAGTGAACAACATGATGTATCTTACCTAATATATCAAACTAAATGCTGTTATACATGCAATTTCTATAAGCTAAGTATGACAGAAAAAGTAGGTCTATAATATACTCTAAACATCAATGAAAATGGTCAAGGGTAGCCTTACTCTGGTCTATAGAAGGCTATCTGTTGCTTGGTTTTATTGTATGAGAAACTGCCATTATGAGTAGGCTACCACCATCGAAGCTGTCCCAATTGAACAACCCCATTATAACCCTAGCCATACATTGTCCTAAAATGTTTCCCTTTAGTAAACCCACTTTCGCCACAACCTGAGTCATATTCATTATGACAAACAGACAAACAAAAATTAATGTTTGTTATTGGCCAGGTTCCTTCCGTGTCAGTCCATTTTCTATTGTTTGTTGCCTAATGAACATGACCCGGTTCTCTCGCTCTCTCGAGTAGATGGGGATGTTCTGGCCATCAAGGAGCACCTCATTGATGAGCTGGACTACATCCTGATCCCAACAGAAGGCTGGAATAAGCTAGTGAGCTGGTATCCACTGATGGAGGGACAAGAGCCTATCTCACGCAAGGTAAGGATGGGTGATGTTATTAGTGGCTAATTATGGCTGGTGTGGTCCAATATCATTGTTTTTAAATGGTCAAATAAATCAAATGTAGACCTATTGTATGGGTATAAGAGCTGATTGGGTACAGTGTACGTAGCACTAGTGCCTCAGCAGTAGTCAGATGAAAGAGAAGATCAGTCAGAGCACAAGGCTCAGGTACTTTATGTGAAGTGGTGAATAGTATGAGATTAGATAATATGGTCAGTACACAATTACATTTCAATGGTTGCCGTTTGGCCTGTTTGTTGATAACCTACTTGTAGCTGAAGAGGTTATTGTGGTGTGAGGAGTAATTGAGAAGTTTCCATTTGATTCAATCTCGGCTGTGCTCTATAGGGTTGGATTGATCAATTTACTTCAACACAGGTCAGATTGGGATGATTGTGAAAAAGGAGACCAGGATAACTTTGATTTCTAGATCGATATTAAGTCCCTCCCAGCTAGTAACTGAATCTCAAGCATAAGTTATCTCAATGTTTAGCCTATGTCTCTCTCGCCGTCTTCTTCAAGAGAAAAGCAGCTGGACTGTTTTTGATACAATTTAGCTACCGGTATTCCAAATATGCTAGCTATTATTTGTAATACATGGACCGACACTAACGTTCTGTAAAAGGACTTGATTGGTTTTTAAACATAAAGTGGTCCCGAGTACAGAGGCTTACTGATTCAATGTTGTCTTCAGAAGATAAGATTTTCTAAAGTGGAAGTAGGCTACATTGATATTATTTAGTTGCTTTTTTATTCAGTGTGCTTTTGGTTTAACTCTGACAACTAACTACAGTATAAGCCAGTAACTTACATACGGATTGTGTTCCTGGAAACTTCAAAGGGGTTATGATAGCCGTTAGAAATAACCCTACGTTAACTGCCAGCCGGGCCTACTGTACTTCCGTGAGCCCAGACATGGCTTTCTGCCTTTTCAAATCTAGCCAGTCATGGCATCATGGCTGCTGCAGTGCTTAATTTTTCTCCCCCCTTCGATCCTCCCCTTTTTGCCATGTATGTTGCGGGGGGTATCAAGTGGCCCTGGCCGTTTCTATTTTCAGAGATTGCTCTGGATGACTGGAACACCGCAACATGGAGCGAGCTACGAGACACAACATGCAGGAGGTTTTCTTTCTTTCTCGCTTTTGGGGGTTTCTTTTCCTGTGTTAGACTGTTGGAATTGATTTTCCGGGTTCTCCTATTGCGGTTCCACTCAGGTTCTCTACGTTGAAGCTATCATCTGGGGAGTGATTCTAGAGTGTCCTTGTTTTTCCAAATAGCGGAATGCTGCCTGAGGTCAAACAGAGAGAGCGGCAGAGGCTTTTTAAGAGCGAAGGAAGAGCGAACAAGGGAGAGAGCCTAAGCAAAGGGCGGGGTGGATCGGGGTTGGTTCTTAGCATAGCTGTTTTCGAAATTGGCTGTTCTGTCAGTTTCTTACTGTGAGACTTAACTTGCCTTTTATCTCTGCGTTGTGTGGGACACATGGCTGGGCATTCATTTTATAAGGAGGGCCGTGGGTGATGTCTGGTGGGTGAATCTGACCCATGCCTACAGCTGATCTCATTGCCTGGGGTTAGGGCGGGTCTGTCTCCTACGGTGTGGGGCCAGCCACCAGCGGAGGGGCTGTGTGAAATGAATAGGAATGGACCCTTTAGCTGTGTCTACGCTCTGGGGCTATATTAAGAGTCTCCGTGACACGCTCCTATCAACGGAGTTAGAAAGTGTAGCCTATAGTTTATACACTTACAATGTTTTCAGTGTATAGATAGTCCTGTTAACTGGGAAGCCAAATTCTTAATTTGTTTCTGTTTCTACTGCCATATGCGGTGTTCTTTATTTCTTGTTTCCTTGGTGAAGTTGGTGATTGCTTCTCTGTTCAATGTTGAAGAGTTTTAGCAAGTTCCAACTTGTACTCAATCAGCAATGCAAATCTTGCCCATATTGGAGCAATGTCATAAGTTTAATTAGCAAAAAATATTTTTGTTTCTTTCATATGCCGTCATGTACAACAAATGATTAGAACAAAATTCACAATGTAATGAGTTTAATTGCCAAAATTGTAACCGAGTGATAACTATTTTCTTCTCATGCCATCTGTCATGTAAGAGAACTTTAACATTCAAGTGTTTAATTTGAAAAACAAACATTTGTTAATGAGGTTTTTTCTTTTGCCGTCTGTCATGATGTAAAACACACTCTTGACATATTTCGACAGGTGGTAGAACAGGGTATGTTTGTGAAGCACTGCAAGGTGGAGGTGTACCTCACAGAACTGAAGCTGTGTGAAGACCGCGACATGGACAACGTGGTCACCAGACGCTTCAGCAAAGCAGACACCATAGGTAGGCAGACAGTTATTCTCCCTAACAGAATGAATTGAGCAGATAGTATCTTTATTTAGAAGAAACTCTAGTGTCTTTTCCTCATGGATTATTTCCACCTGTTTTCTACCCTGTTTTTCTTTTCTTTTACCTTTTTATTTAACTAGCCAAGTCAGTTAAGAACAAATTCTTATTTACAATGACGGCCAAACCCGGATGACGCTGGGCCAATTGTGCGCCGCCCTGTGGGACTCCCAATCACGGCCAGTAATGAAACATCCTGGAATCGAACCACGGACTGTAGTGATGCCTCAAGCACTGAAATGCAGTGCCTTAGACCGCTGCGCCACTCAAGAGCCCCTGCCATTATAATATAATAGTTTTATCTATAATTTAACACTTTTATCTACAGTGACTTATAGTCATGCGTGCACGTATGGGTAGTCCTGGGAATCAAACGCATGCTTTACCAAGCGCGATACTCTACCAACTGAGCCATAGAGTACCATTATATTGGTGTAACCCTAGTAAGCATTGGTATGACCATTATTTTCATTGTACAGTTAACCTGACAAATGTAGCAACTGGCCACTTTTCTCACCCAGAGAATGAATGAATCGACCATTCCCATCCATTAGCACCAGTCATAGTGATTGCACAGAGAATGAATAAGTAATATATTTGTTTTAAAATGCAGAGAAGCTCTCCTTTTTCCTTTTTGTGCATCAATTCCACTCATTTTCTTCCTGATAAGAGGATTCTATATTTATATCCTGACATGTTCTGTAGTTCTTCATTTGACTTGTTGGTTGGTATACTTTGGTTCCCGTGACCCATTGCTCTAAGTTATTTCACTGATAATACAAAACGTCTTTTAAGTTTATGAAAATCGAATGCATTGCCAGCCTTTTAATGGTCAATTTAACCAGTGAAATCACAGGGGAAGGTCACTGATATCTCTGTTTTGTTTGTCGACCTCTTATGAACACTGACTTTGCTTTTGACTACTGCAAAATTATGCGCTCCCAAAATAACTGCCAAAACTCTGCTCCCTAAAGCGCACACAAGTAATCAGCAATTGCATGGGCAGGGAGTGTTACTATAAAGTAATGAATTAATCTGCTGCCAATTTATCAGAGCATGGGCGATTTATACAACCAATTATTCTCTGCCCTAAGTATGCAGGTGCATGTGTGTAATTTTTTCATTTTGTCACCTACACCGAGTGTACAAAACATTAGGAACACCTACTCTTTCCATGACAGACTGACCAGGTGAATCCAGATGAAAGCTATGATCCTTTATTGATGTTAAATCCACTTCAATTCGTGTAGATGAAGGGGAGCAGACCGGTTACAGAAGGATTTTTAAGCTTCGAGACATTTGGGACATGGATTGTTTGTGTGCCATTCAGAGGGTGAATGGGCAAGACAAAAGATATGTGCCTTTGAACGGGCTATGGTAGTAGGTGCCAGGTGCACCGGTTTGTGTCAAGAACTGCAATGCTGCTTTGGTTTTTCACGCTCAACAGTTTCCTATGTGTATCAAGAATGGTCCACCACCCAAAGGACATCCAGCCAACCTGACACAACTGTGGGAAGCATTGGACTCTACATGTGCCAGCATCCCTGTAGAACGCTTTCGACACCTTGTAGAGTCCATGCCCTGACAAATTGAGTGTGTTCTGAGGGCAAAAAGAGGATGCAACTCAATATTACGAAGGTCTTCCTTATGTTTTGTATACTCAATGTGTGTTGCTTACTTGTTACCTTTGTTCTATAACCTCCTGTGATGCAGACACCATTGAGAAGGAGATGCGTAAACTGTTCAGTATCCCAGACGAGAAAGAGACCAGGTTGTGGAACAAGTACATGAGCAACACGTTCGAGCCTCTGAACAAACCGGACAGCACTATACAGGACGCAGGACTCTACCAAGGACAGGTATGAAATAACCCTTGGATACCAGGCTATTTGTACATTGTCTCTACTTCCTGTCCTGTCATCGCATCAGTTATATAGGATCTAGATTATTCCACACCATGCAAACCGACAAGGAAATTCTCTATCCTCTTGTTACTCGGAATGGCGCCGGAGGGGATGGCTGCCGTTTCACAGGCTCCTAACCAATTGTGCTATTTTGTGTTTTTTTGCATTGTTTGTAACTTATTTTTTACATAATGTTAATGCTACTGTCTCTTATGACCCGAAAATAGCTTCTAGATATCAGAACAGCGAATACTCACCTCGAACTGGACAAAGATTTTTTTCTTTAATGAGGATATCATTTTTCTCTCAGACAAGGCCGAAATCCCTGTCATTCGCCTGAAGAAAAGGAAATACACGTGGAGGAGATCAAGGGTGCCTTGTGAAAACTAATCGGCGAGTAGGTAACCTGCCTCTACCATCCGTTCTATTATCCATCACTGTAGAATAAACTGGATATGTTCCGTTCGAGACTATCCTACCAACAGGACATTAAAAACAAATATCTTATGTTTAACCGAGACGTGGCTGAACGATGACACAGATAATATACAATTGGCAGGGTTTTCTGTGCATTGGCAGGACAGAACAGCTTGCAAGCAAAAACTAAAGCAAGAAGTACCAGTGACTCGCTCAATACGGAAGTGGTCAAATGACACGGATGCCACGCTTCACGACTGTTTTGCTATCACAGACTAGAATATGTTCTGGGATTCATCCAAAGGCATTGAGGAGTATACCACCTCAGTCACCAGCTTCATCAATAAGTGCATCGACTTCGTCCCGACGTCCGTACATATTCCAACCAGAAGCCATGGATTACAGGCAACATCCTCACCAAGCTAAAGGATAGGTCTGCCGAAATCAAGGAGCTGGATACTAATCCGGACGCTTAAAAGAAATCAAGCTTTGCCCTCAGATGAACCATCAAAGCGTCAATGAAGGACTAAGATTCAAACCTACTAGAACATCTGACTCTTGTCGGATGTGGCGGGGCTTGAAAACTATTACGGACTACAAAGTGAAACCCAAACGCGAGCTGCCCAGTCACGCAAGCCTACCAGACAGGATAAATGACATTTTATGCTCGCTTCAGGCAATCAACACTGAAGCATGCTTCAAGCAGAGCACCATAGTCCCTGTGCCCAACAAAGCTAAATGAGTACTGCCCTGTAGCACTCATGTCGGTAGCCATGAAGTGCTTTGAAAGGCTGGTCATGGCTCACATCAACACCATTATCCCGAAACCCTAGACCCACTCCAATTTGCATACCGCCCCAACAGATCCACAGATGACGCCGTTTCGATGGCACTCCACACTTCCCTTTCCCACCTGGACAAAAGGAACACCTATGTGAGAATGCTATTCATTGACTACAGCTTGGCGTTCAACACCATAGTGCCCATGAAGCTCATCACTAAATTAAGGACATTGGGACTAAACACCTTCCTCTGCAACTGGATCCCAGACTTCCTGACGGGCCGCCCCCAGGTGGTAAGGGTAGGAAACAACACATCTGCCACGCTGATCCTCAACACGGGGTCCCTCAGGGATGTGTGCTTTGTTCCTTCATGTACTCCCTGTTTACCCACAACTGCCTGGCCAAGCACGACTCCAACACCATCATTACGTTTGCTGACGACACAACAGTGGTAGGCCTGATCAACGACAACAATGAGACAGCCTATATAAGCGTCTGGATTAGTGTCCTACTCCTTGAAAGCGGCAGTTCTAGCCTTTAGCTCAATGCAGTTGTTGCTTGTAATCCATAGCTTCTGGTTGGGATATGTACGTACGGTCACTGGGGACAACGTCTTCGATGCACTGATTGATGAAGCCGGTGACTGAGGTGGTATACTCCTCAATGCCATTGGATGAATCCCGGAACATATTCCAGTCTGTGCTAGCAAAACAGTCCAGTAGCATAGACACCACTTTCGTATTGAGCGAGTCACTGGTACTTCCTGCTTTAGTTTTTGCTTGTAAGCAGGAATCAGAAGGTATTATGGTCAGATTTGCCAAATAGATGGTGGTGGAGTGCTTTGTATGCATCTGTTTGTGGATTAAAGGTGGTCTGCATGAGCATTTTCTTGTTTGCTTATGGCCTTATAGAGTTGTTTGAGTGCGGTCTTTAACCATTGGTTTATGGTGGTAAATAGACGTCTAGGAATAATATAGTTGAGATCTCTCTTGATAGATGGTGTTGTCTACAGCATATCATAGGGTACTCTACCACAGGCGAGCAATACCTTGAGATTTCTTTATATTGGACATCGCACACTAGCTGTTTTTGAAAAATGGACACACACCCCCACCCCTCGTCTTATCAGACGTAGCTTCTCTGTTCTGCTGGATCATGGAAAATCCCACCAGCTCTATTGTCCGTGTCGCCGTTCAGTCACGACTCGGTGAAACATAAGATATGACAGTTTTTAATGTCCCGTTGGTAGGATAATCTAAATTCTAGGTCATACATTTTATTTTCCAATGGTCGCACGTTAGCCAAAAGAACGGGTGGGAGTTTACTTGCCCGCCTACAAATTCTCATAAGGCAGCCCGACTTCTCTTTTTCTCCGGCTTCACGCAAATTATGGGGATTTGGGATTGTTCCCGGGAAAGCAGTATATCCTTCTCGTCAGACACATTAAAGGAAAAAGGTTTTCCAGTTCGAGGTGAGTAATCGCTGTTCTGATGTCAACTTATTTTCGGTCATAAGAGACAGTCGCTGCCACAATACGTACAAAATAAGTTAAACAACGCAAGAAAACTAACAAAATAGCACAGTTGGTTACAAGTATGTAAAACGTCAGCAATCCTCTTCGGTGACATCTTAACACCGTGTACCTGTGTAATGATTATGCTGTTTAATCAGCTTCTTGATATGCCACACCTGTCAGTTGGTGGATTATCTTAGCAAAGGAGAAATGCTCACTAACAGGGATGTAAACAAACTTGTGCACAAAATTTGGGAGAAATACACTTTTTGTATGTTGTATGGAACATTTCTGGGATCTTTTTTTTCAGCTCATGAAACATGGGACCAACGCTTCACATGATGCGTTATTGTTTTAGTTCAGTGTAGTATCCACTGTAATTATAATAATGTACCTAAAGTTGAAGTTGGAAGTTTACATGCACCTTAGCCAAATACAATTAACTCAGTTTTTCACAATTCTTGACATTTAATCCTAGTAAATATTCCCCATTTTATGTCCGTTTGGATCACCGCTTTATTTTAAGAATGTGAAATGTCAGAATAATAGTAGAGAGAATAATTTATTTCATCACATTCCCAGTGGGTCAGAAGTTTACATACACTTAATTAGTATTTGGTAGCATTGCCTTTACATTGTTTAACCTGGGTCAAACGCTTCAGGTAGCCTTCCACAAGCTTCCCACAATAAATTGGGTGAATTTTGGCCCATTCCTCCTGACAGAGCTGGTGTAACTGAGTCAGGTTTGTAGGCCTCCTTGCTCGCACATGCCTTTTTCAGTTCTGGCCACAAGTTTTCTATAGGATTGAGGTCAGGGCTTTGTGATGGCCACTCCAATACCTTGACTTTGTTGTCCTTAAGCCATTTTGCCACAACTTTAGAAGTATGCTTGGGGTCATTGTCCATTTGAAAGACCAATTTGCGACCAAGCTTTAACTACCTGACTGATGTCTTGAGATTTTGCTTCAAAATATCCACAGAATTTTCCTGTCTCATGATGCCATCTATTTTGTGAAGAGCACCAGTCCCTCCTGCAGCAAAGCACCCCCTCAACATGATGCTGCCACCCCCGTGCTTCAAGGTTGGGATTGTGTTCTTCGGCTCGCAAGCATCCCCCTTTTTTTCCTCCAAACACAACAATGGTCATTATGGCCAAAAGGTTATATTTTTATTTAATCAAACCTGAGGACATTTCCCCAAAAAGTACGATCTTGTCCCCATGTGCAGTTGCAAACCATAGTCTGGCGGTTTTGGAGCAGTGGAATCTTCCTTGCTGAGCGGCTTTTCAGGTTATGTCGATATAGGACTTTTTACTGTGGCTATAGATACTTTTGTACCTGTTTCCTCCAGCATCTTCACAAGGTCCTTTGCTGTTGTTCTGCGATTTGATTTTCACTTGTCGCATCAAAGTATGTTCTTCTCTAGGAGACAGAACGCGTCTCCTTCCTGCGTGGTCCCATGGTGTTTATACTTGAGTACTATTGTTTGTACAGATGAACGTGGTATCTTCAGGCGTTTGGAAATTGCTCCCAAGGATGAACCAGACTTTTTTTTTCTGAGTTCTTGGCTGATTTCTTTTGATTTTCTCATGATGCCAAGAAAAGAGGCACTGAGTTTGAAGGTAGGCCTTGAAATACATCCACAGGTATACCTCAAATGATGTCAATTAGTCTTTCTGAGGCTTCTAAAGCCATGACATAATTTTCTGGCATTTTCCAAGCTGTTTAAAGGCACAGTCAACTTAGTGTATCTAAACTTCTGACCCACTGGAATTGTGATACAGTGAAATAATCTGTCTGTAAACAATTGTTGGAAAAATTACTTGTCATGCACAAAATGGATGTCCTAATCGACTTGCCAAAACTATAGTTAACAAGAAATGTGTGGAGTGGTTGAAAAACAAGTTTTAATGACTCCAACCTAAGTGTATCTTAACGTCTGACTTCAACTGTAGATATAGCCCAACACGTCTTATTATACACATCTTAAGTGTCTGGCTCCAAAGAACAGCGAAGCTGCAAGTGTCCTTTACCAGAAGTAGCCTAGGCCTAAACATCCATTTACAAGCAGGGATTAATCCAGACAACTGGGCAATGGGTCACTGGAGGGACGTTCCTGTCACTGTTAACAGCTGCTCTAGAGGATATACAGGAATGTGTCCCAAATGGCACGCTATTCCCTACACAGGACTCTAAATTAAAATGTCATTGGTAGTGCTAGTGCCTCCAACTTAAAGTTAAGAGTAGAACATAAAATTGATTACCTTGTCGTGTTTTTGGCTATGCCGGATTGTGATATGACATGCTATTCTATAAAATAATTTCTCTGTAATTAATATTACCTGATTAACCTTTACTTAACACCCATCCCGGATCCGGGAGCATCCTCATCAGTAAAAGCTGACTAGCATAGCCTAGCATAGCGCCACAAGTAAATAATAGCATATAAATATCATGAAATCACAAGTCCAATACAGCAAATGAAAGATAAACATCTTGTGAATCCAGCCATCATTTCCGTTTTTTAAAATGTTTTACAGCGAAAACACTGTATTTCTATTAGCTAACCACAATAGCCAAAGACTCAACCGCATATTTTCACCATGTTTCTACTGCATAGGTAGCTATAATAAAACCGACAAAATATAGATATAATTAGTCACTAACCAAGAAACAACTTCATCAGATGACAGTCTTATAACATGTTATACAATAAATTTGTTTTGTTCGAAAATGTGCATATTTGAGGTATAAATCATAGTTTTACATTGCAGCTACCATCAAAAATATCACTAAAGCAGCCAGAATATTTACAGAGAGCAACGTGAAATACCTAAATACTCATCATAAAACATTTATGAAAAATACATGTTGTACAGCAAATGAAAGATAAACATCTTGTGAATCCAGACAATATTTCCGTTTTTTTAAAGTGTTTTACAGCGAAAACACAATATAGCAATATATTAGCTTACCACAATAGCCAACCACACAACCGCATTTTTTCACCGCATAGATAGCATTCGCAAAAACCAGCAAAAGATATAAAATTAATCACTAACCTTGACCAACTTCATCAGATGACAGTCTTATAACATCAGGTTATACAATACACTTATGTTTTGTTCGAAAATGTGCATATTTAGATTTGCAAACCGTGGTTATACATTGTGAATATGTAGCATCGATTCACCAGAATGTCCGGAGCTATTTTGGACACTCACCTAATCTGACCAAAGTACTCATAAACTTTACATAAAAATACTTGTTGTATGGCAAATGAAAGATACACTGGTTCTTAATGCAACCGCCGTGTTAGATTTTTAAAAATAACTTTACCATAACAAACAGCTTGCGTTATTGCGAGACAGCACCCGCCAAAACGGCAGAGAATAGGAATAACATTTTCCACAGAAATACGAAATTACATCATAAATTGTTCTTACTTTTGTTGAGCGCCCATCAGAATCTTGTACAAGGAGTCCTAGGTCGAGGATAAATCGTTGTTTGGTTTTAGAATGTCCTTTTCTCCTGTCGAATTCGCGCCACAATGCTAGCCAATGTTGATGACGTTCCCAGTTTCTCTCGACGCAAAGAACGGATACCTCAAAGTCCCAATAAACTGATGAAACTCAGTTGAAAAAACCTACTTTATGATGTTTTTCTAATATGTATCAAATAAAAACAGAGCCCGAGATATTAGCCGTGTATACCGAACGCTTATCATAAGACAATATGGAGGTGCTTCCCGCGCCTAGGTAGAGAAAGGAAATTCTGGACACGTCATTCCAAGAGCTCTTGTTCGACCTCAGATCAAGCTAGACACCCTGCCTGTTGACATCTAGTGGAAGGCTTATGAAGTGCATGCATATCGATTAAATATTAGGCAGTTGAATAGGCAGGCCCTGAAACAGAGCCTCGTTTTCAGATTTTTCACTTCCTGTCTGGAAGTTTGCTGCAAAATGAGTTCTGTTTTACTCACAGATATAATTCAAACAGTTTTAGAAACTTGAGTGTTTTCTATCCAATAGTAATAATAATATCCATATTGTACCATCTAGAATAGAGTACGAGGCAGTTTAATTTGGGCACGATATTTTCCAAAGTGAAAACAGCGCCCCCCTATTGTCAAGTTGCTAATCAGGTAAATGTAATTAACTAGAAAGTCGGGGCACCACGAAATAATGTCTATAGAGCTGTTATCTTCCGAATAAACTCTTAAAGACCTAGTAATCTTTTACAGCAGTAGCAGTCAATATTTAATCGGCACTTTATTCAATCTCATATGAAAGTAGTAAATTCTTGGTTATCTTCACGAACCCTGGCTAACAAGTTGAATCGGCAATACAAAATTTGATTTAATCATTTATTTACTAAATACCTAAATAATCACAGAGTATTACGTCTACACAGAATGGACATACATACATACATACATACAGAATGGACATACATACAAATTATGTCATTAAGGAAAATGCCCCTAGCGGATGAAACAGATATGACGGCTGGTTACACTAAGAAAAGGGGGTTGGGTTTTGAATGAAAGAGCAGGAAGACTGAGTAACAAGGGATGCTATCGTAAATACAGAATCTTATGCATTCTAAATAACTGCCCATTTGGAAAAAGGAAAATGCAATACATATTTACTCTGAGCTGCGCTTCAATAGGTTGGTCGTAGATGGATGGCCAGGTTGCCCAGCAGGGATCTCTTGTCCTTTGAAGAACGTCTGTTTGTAAACTGCATACGTTGTAGTATCGTTGTGTGTTAGACTGGATACATCATCCGTCCTTTCATAGCCCACGTTTACAGCGGCTGCTGCTAACTCAACGGCTAGGAGGTATCACTTCTGGAGTGAAGAGTTCAAAGTTCATACCAAGTTGCCATACTTTTAAGCTCGTGCTATATTCTGGGTGGTATAGTTGAAGTTCATCCTTTCTGCGTGTCGATCGTCGCCTTCACATTGAACACGGTGCTAATTTCGTTAGGTTATTATCTGAGCCCTTTTAACATAGGACCGTCGTCCTCACGTCCTCGGTATAGAAAGTAGAATTTTCGCCAACGGGTTTATATAGTGGTGAAAGAAAAGCGTGTTTCATAGTTTTCAACCAAAGTCTGTTCACTTAGGCGGGGCCTCTGAGTGAGCAGAGTTTCCCTATGACAAACCGTTCTCTCATTTTAAGAAGCTAAAATTACATTTAATCTTTTCACAAATAGTTTCATATTTAAACATTTAAATTGCATAACAATTCCATGTGAATCTGATAACTAGATAGTCGACTTTCCAAGATACAGTTTGTCATCCTGTCATTAGTAGTAATGTCTCAGACAACAACTGATCTGAGATCATATTCATTAAGTACCAACGCATATTTTCAACTGGTTGCATTACCGAAATATGGTTCTGTTTCCCACCTTTCGATGTTACCAGATTCTATGTTACAAAGGCTTTACGAGAGTCAACTCTATAGAGTAGAGAGAGAAAAGGGGAAAGGTATTTATGGGGGTCATAAACCTCCCCCAACAGGCCAACGTCATGACAACCTACTTTTGAAGCATACGCTGTGCTCTAACTAATATTTAACCGTGTAAAGACATTGGTTTTTAAAAGCTAGAATGTTGATACAAAAACCTGCCATTGAAATTATGAAGTCATTTTTGCAATATTAGGTTTCTACATTGTGTAAAAGCTCTACCTATTGACGGGGTATAAACTCTTACCCTACGAGGTATGGAGCCTGATGGTTTTCTGTTCTACCTGATAATTAATTGCACCCACCTGGTGACCAGATCTAAATCGGTGTCTAATTAAAGAGGAACAATGAAAAATTGCAGTCAAACTGGCATCGAGGTTGAGTTTGAAGGACCTATTGAGATGAGTTATATCAAATTTTAAGAGCCTCAAGTTTGAGTGGGGACATGCATGAAATCAGTCATTCATTAAATGCTATGATAATTTATCTTCTAATGAAGCTATCCCTTTTCCTGTATTTTCTGTGCCCCCAAGTGTTTAGATATACTAGTAAAGTAACAAGGTTGTTAGCTAGCTAACGTGACTGAACAAGGTGTAAACAAATGTAAGTGGATTTTGAACGATCCACAACATGGTTTATGAATATTACCAAAAACCAACTTAATGAAGAAAAAATTGGGGGGAAAATCTACCAGCCAATACATTTGGCATAGCACCAAAAAACTATCGGCCTTGTTTTTCCAGGTTTTGGATTTCCCATTTTATATTTTTTTTCAGGTTTTCGTTCTCAAAATCACACTTAATAGAACATCTAATTTAGTTTGTTTTCTAAGTCCACAACAATGCTTAAATCACATCTTTTGATGTCTGGGAAAGAAAGTAAAACATTTTGATGTGTAGTTGCCCTTTAATTTCAGTTGTGCATGTCAAGAGACTGGTGTTCGGCGCGCGGTGTTTCAGCATGGCGATAGCAGAGTTTACGAAACAAAAGACCACCCGATGGATACAAATCATATTGATATCATCATTTTGCCAGGTATACTTTGTAGTTTAATATTTAATTTGGAAAGTTTTATGGGAAAGCCTTCATAAATGACTGTTTCGGCATCGCTAACTGGCAACACAAAGTGGTAGGCCCATGCAGTTATGTCTTGAGAAAGTTGCAAGAAATACATATCACTGATACATTCTTTAGACATGCTCCGGAACTTTGGCGACTACTAAGGCTTTCTTAAACCTCCCACTTTGGGCCGAATGTGTCAATGTGCATATATGCATAATCTATCAGCAGAATTGCTGTCTTTGCTCAATTAGTCACGAGGTAATAATCTGTCGTTCTGACCCTGAGCAAGGCAGTTAACCCACTGTTCCTCGGGCACCAGAGACGTGGATGTCGATTAAGGCTTTCCCTTTCTTAGTTTGAAAGCAACTGTTTCTCTGGAATCTGTGCTGTGCCAATTAAATTCCCCCCCCCCCCCCCCCTACATTTTCCACCACGTGGGCCAGCCCCCTAGCAATTTCAGTTCAACCAATGAGCTTCAGACCCCTGGAATATGAGTGACCACTAGCAGTTATCTTTTACATTTTTTTACATTTTATTTTTGGGGGTGTCATAGAAAAATATCTCGGAGCATATTTGACCGAAATGGTCACACTTTAGAGCCCTGAGTGCCATACCATTTGACCAGAGCCCTTTGGGGCCTGGTCAAAAGTAGTGCACTAAATATGGAATAAGGTTCCATTTTGGACACTGCCCAGGCCCCCACTTTGGCTTTTCAGTCTGCCCACAACAAAGCCAATTAAGAGGCAAAGGTATACTTGGGGATATGATTCATCTCCCTTTTCCCCTGTATTAAGAGATTGGGAAATTACTACTCTTAACTAGATGCAGTAAACCGATTTGAGATATACAGAAGTACAAGTAGATTCATTAAACAGATTGTGCAGCAGCTCTGCATTTCCAATCGATTTCACATAGAAATCCATGTTGCATGCAATATTCTGAAACGCCACTCAGCCTTGTTTTGTCTGTTTTTACATTGTACTCTGTCTCTATTCCTCTCTACCCTTCCGACTGCTTCCCACACACTAGAGGTCTTCACGGATCCACCTGTACCCGAATACCCGAGACCCTATCCGGGACCCAAGCTAGATAATGTTACGGGTCTAGGTCGGGTCTGATAAGAGTGTCACGGGTCTCGGGCATGTGTAATTTTAACCGACTTGTCTGGAAGGGACTGTACAGTTGGAAACGTGACTGCTGCAGAAGGGAGAGCAAGAGACATTTCATAATTTATGCTGCTACACTTGAGTTTCACGAGAGTGGAGCTTGTAGCTTGTTGTTGGCCAATCATAAGTCATGAAAGTGGCAATAGACTAGTCATAGAACCTCAGTGTGTGACAGTAGATCGGATGTTTTTTTTATTTGTCCCCCCATTTTTTTACATTTAACCTTAATTTAACTAGGCAAGTCAGTTAACTCTTATTTACAATGACTACCAAACCCGGACGATGCTGGGATAATTGTGCACCGCCCTATGGGACTCCCAATCATGGCCGATTGTGATACTGCCTGGATTCGAACCAGGGTGTCTGTAGTGACGCCTCAAGCACTGAGATGCAGCACTAAGATTCTGAATTGAGTTATTTGTAACTGCTAGAGTGGCCGATCTCTGCCTCCTCTCACACTTTTTCAGCTCTGCTAATGAAGTAGCTTGAAAAATGACTTTACTGCTGCTTCCCTCACTCGGACCGGGTCTGGATCCGACCAGGTCTATACGGAATGGTTCTAGTTGTCCTCGGGTCCGTTCGGAACGGGTCTCTCTCTTAAAAAAATATATATTTTTCCGTATCGGGTGGGAAAGGAAAGCCCCAGGTCCATTTCGTAATGGGTCCAAGACCTCTACCACACACACCAAGCCTCGCCCCCTGTCACTCAAGCAGCACAGTTCCTCCTCGCTGGTAGATTCACAATAAGTTTGCATGCTGTTCTATTAGGTCAAATGCAGTCAACAGATTGTTCCAAACAAGAGCAATGTTGCTTTCCACCTTGCTTCTTGACATAAAATCATTATATTTCTATGATTCCAACAGTTAACAAAAAAAATACATTCTCCCAAGTCTTTGATCTTTATCGGAAGTAAAATCGCAATATTTGGTAAAACAGCTTTCAGATTGTTTTGCCGATATCATGTATCCCTACTGTAAGTAGAGGAAATTGTAAAACAGATTTGGAAATACTACAAGACGAGTGTTGCCATAGTACTACATTTATGGCACAGTAGGCCAATCTGACGAAGAAAGTTTGTGGACATAGTGGCGTTTGTATTATGTTTCCATATTTATATGTGTATTATGTTTCTATTTCTGATATCCATGCAGGTCCTGGTAATAGAGCAGAAGAATGAGGATGGATCGTGGCCTAGAGGTTCCTCTGCACCTAAGTGAGTGTGTCTGGCTGGGTCCATGACCTTAGTTTATGGGAGTGATTAGCTGGACTTCCAATTAGGAATTACTCTCACTTGGCATGGGGATTGAAATACATTGGTTCTTCTGAGGCTGAGCTTTCTCTATGCTAGTCTATTCTGCCAAGTTTGTTTTATACGTTCAATGTAGACATTTATGTTCAACCCAGCAGGCCCTTATGATTATTTTTGCTACTATTTTCCTACAGTCTTTCGTCTTTGAATTTCAACTCCCTATCATATATCTGCTTCTATCTTATTTGCTTGGCTTTAGTTGCTCACATATCTCTTATCGTTTAACTCAGGGGTTTTCAAACTCTTCTTGCCCAGGGACCCTCGCCCAGGCAAACCGGCGACATAGGTACTCCCATAATACGTTATGTCTTGTCTCATCAGGTGAATGATAACGGCAGGGAGAAGTAATCAACTTTTTAAAATGAATAGGTTTGGTTAACAGTTTCATTATTTTGACCTCCCCACAGTTCATTGGAAGGGTAAGCTCTAACACAGTCTAACTAGAAAGGTGTCTTGGTGGTGTAGAGAAAGTGTTGCTGTTCCAGAGCACATTTTCTGCAATTCTACACATTTTTCTATTTAGCTGAGAGAATTGAGCAGTTTTTCATCAAATTTCCAGGAATTCTACATGGTTTGGCATGGAGCTGAGAGATAATTTGGTTATTTCTAAGCATATTTCTTTCAGTTTTATGCATTTTCCAATGGCTAATGCATTGTTCTTCTGCTCAAACATAACAAAATCAATGGGCATGTGCATTGAATGCCCTGTTTTCTGAGTTTTCGATCTCCCTGACTCTAGCTTTCTTTGTTAGTTCTCAAAGTTGGTATTATTAAATCATAGTTCAATATCTTTTATGCATGATTTTTATCTGGGGTTGGTCATTTAAGTTGACACAACTGTTTTTCCATCCCTAAAATGACCACTTAGATGGCCCGCCTAAGAATTTCCTATATAGAGAAAACCCTGTGATCAGCTCCAATTACTATCATTTCCTCAATTTTAAAGGGATAGTTGGAGATTGTGGCAATGAAGCCCTTTATCTACTTCCCCAGAATTTGAGACATGATAACTGTTCCTGTAGACTTCCAGTCATTGCGCTATCGCTAGTTAGCATTGGCTCGTGAAACTACCTTTAACTAACTTCATACTGGACGCAGAGACACATTGTATCCACGATGATATTCTATTGCAGCTTGTGATATTGATAGAAATGGCAGACGCACTGCAGTACCTGGACCCTAGTTTGAAAACCCCTGGTTTAACCTATTTCCATACTTTTTGAATTAACCCTCAGCTCTCAAAATCCTCTTCTTTGAGAGCCTTTATCCTTTCTCTCTAACTCATGATATTCTTTATCTTTTGAAGGTCATCTGGTACTTCCAATCTTTCTGCTTTGCCAAAGATCTCCCCTTCATCCCTCACAAACAATCATAACAGCAGCTTCAACAGCAGGAAGTAAGGACTATTGAACATAGAGAGGGTTGTCTAATTGACTGACTGGGCTGGGGCACATAGAGCCATAGAGAGACACTACGGAATTCAGCAAACTCTGAAGATGTCGAGTTTTGAACGTCAGCGGTCTTGCCTCCAAAGGTTCATTCTAGGCAAAGAGTCCAAATTAGAATGTTATTGATTTAATGGAATGTTTGGTGCCAATATGGAGGATAGTTTGTGGACTCCGTACATCTATGGCTCTGGGTTAAGGCTTGAGGTGGTTATGCGGGGATTTGCAGTTGCCTGCATGGTTTCTGGTTTTTATCTGTGTTTTCACAGCAGTGTATTCTATCATGGGACTAAAGAGCTTCTGCGTAGTAAACTGTATTTGAATCATCTCAGATTAAATCATTATCTACTGACGGAAATTATGGATTCATTGATATTTCAATCTTCACTAACAAGATTTAAGAAGGGTAATTTTGTGTGGGTGCTTCCAGTGAGAATCAATAGCTAGTGTGAACCTCATGCAACCTAGAAACTCTGAGACCTTGGTTGGACACCACTGCTGTCGGTGTGGAATGTGTTGTCACTGTCCAGTAGTTGAACAATAGCCTAATAGAGTAATGTTTTATTTTCCACTGTAGTTGTGAACCATTGCATGCTGGAATGGGTGTAATATCAGTGTCACTCAACACTGTAGTGACACTGATATTACACCCATTCCAGCATGCATGTTGTGTGTGGATATAGGCTACGTGCAATTTTATTTTACCCGGCATCTGAGAAATAACTTAACTTTTCACCATTGCACACAAATGGTAGATTTATTTCCATATTGTGTTTTTTGTTTCTGTGGACTCCATGGTGGCGATGTGGTAATAGGATCTCCCTGCAGATCCCCTTCCTGTCAACCCACTCCTCACTGTACAGTGCCAGCTTGGTCCGCTCTGGGATTGAATAATGGATAGGGTGCTATTTTAATCTTGGATGTTTCAAACCAGGATTAAGTCTGCAAGGATGCATCTTTGACTGTTTGATTGTGGATAGGGTGGGACAAGATGCATTTGTTCTGAGCCACTGTCCCTAGACTCCCTGTGTACAGTGACAGTCCTCTCGTTCGCATTTTCTATGCATTCTCTCTTCTTCCTCTGACTTTATTGTGCTGCATATTCTGCAGTCCCTGTGTGACCTTCAGAATGCATTTCATCTGCACTCTCCCCCTTTCCACCTCCACCCTCTCTCTCGCCTGGTTGCGACACAGATGCCTACTTAATTATTCTCCTCACATCCTCCTCCAGCTATGCTCTCTACTCAGGCTACAGTAGATTCTTAAGGAGACCCAGTTATATGAATACCTAATTGCATATTAAAGAAGCTAGCTAGCTACTAGAGAAAGTACCTGCCTATTTGGCAACAATGCATTCTTCAGCCTCAGCAGGAATTCTCTGCCGTCAGGCCCCCTCTGTCACCATTCCTCTGCTATTTACCCTCCCTTTTCTTGAGCTCTCTCATCCCTCTATCTTGATAGGAACATCCCCTTTCTTTCCTTTACCCATCTGTCTCTCTCCTGTACCCCTTCCCCTCTCTCTCTACATCTTTCTCCTGTACCACTCTGTACTCCACCTCTATCTTGTCTCTTCCTTTGCTCTTGTCTCCCCTCTCCCTTTACCACTCTCTCGCCCCCCCCCCCCCCCCTCGCTCTCTCTCTCTCTCCACCTGTGTACCTCTACTTCCTGAAGCGGATTCTTGACCATCGTCGTAGCTTAGCTAGCTGCTGCTATAAATAGGCTATCCTGTGGTAGCAGCAAGGCAGAGTACACGTCAGGGCAGGGGCATGCTAGAGGGCAGGGCAGGGGTTGACACCGTCACATAGCAGGGCTCGGCGAGCGAGAAGAGGCACTGCAAAACTTGAACACTGACGGAGGAGGGAGTTATTTTTTTTGTTAGCTGTGTTTGACAGTGTTGCGCTCGGGACGGGCCTCGCTTTACTGTGCCTCTTTGCTGCGTGTCTGAACTGAACTGGGATTGAGCTCTGGGACCAAGGCCTGGGCAAGGAGTGAGCTGATCTACAACTGGACTTTGGGATCGGATTAGGGCTGGATCGAACTAAGCCCCGGACTAGGGCCGAGTTATGGAGATGGATTTTGTGAGGCCAGTGTCGGATGGTTAAAGCGTTTGAGATGAGATGCTCCTGTGCTGCTGGTGGTGCCTGAGGACAGAGCTGAGGACAGAGCTGAGGACGAACGCCTCGACAGATTTAGACAGGAGCAGGGTGGTGGAGAGAGTGCTGAGCTGTGAGCAGGCAGCTAATGCTAACACTTCTACTGCTGGGGCCGGTGGTGGTATTACTGGTGGTGCTGCTACACCACCCCTTGATCAATGGGACGCAGCGTCGCCCCACTCCCAGAGGTCTGACTGTTATTGCTGTTGCAAGGCCTTTTGCTGTACCTCAAGGCTTTAGGTTTGAGGCTATATGCAAAGTGTGTTGTCTTTAAAATGTGCTGACTGTGTCCTCAGGTTTATAGTAATTATTGGGCGCTAGGGTTGGGCGACAACAACCTTTGTCCTATCGTGATTATGTACCCATAAAACATTGATATTTGACTCTATCGCCCCCATTAGCCACACCCCCAAAAAGTAAAATAACAAATAAAAAAGCTTTTTAAACATCCACTAAAACAAAAGTTGGGCTGTGGCACGAAATCGAATGAAACTATGGATTTTGACGAAAGATGTTGAAAGCCTGGGCAGAGGTTAAGTTCAGGCAATGGCAACTCTTTGGGGAGCAGTGACTGTCTGATGAACGAGCTGTCTTACCATACGTAGTGAGCTAGGTTACAGGCCAAATCAAACTACTTCCTAAGCGCTATGGCAGACTGTTAGTGAACACGCTAAATTCTGGAAAACAGTTAATTCACTGAAGCCAGGTAATTCCGCTACTTCCCTGCCTAAACTTTTTCAGTAATAATGTAGGAAACTGCTAAGATTTATGATGCTTTTAATCAGCATTTTATCTCTGCTGGTTTCCTATTTAAAGAAATGGTCATCATACTGGTTTTGGCCAGTCAGTTGACTGTTCTTCCCACATACAGCTCCAGTTGCCTCGATGGGTAATCAGTCAACCTCACGTGACTTGGGAAATGGTAGTCTCGGTTTTTGTTTTTGGCAACTCACAGAAAAAGAAGTTATTGCTGCATTATTAGATATTGACACCAAGAAGTCATTAGAGGCTGACATTTTGGACCCGTCTTTGCTTAAGTATGCAGCGCCTCTAATTGCTGGCAAAGTAACACACACTTTTTTTTTAAATGTTACTTTAGTATCAGGAAATATTCCAAGTGTGGAAAGCAGCTTTGGTGCTACCACTCCATAAGGGTGTGGATTGTAGTGATCTCGATAATTATCAACCCATTTCCAGGCTCCCATGTCTTTCTAAAATACTAGAATCATTGGACCACAAACAGCTACATTATTTTCTATCTGTAAATGGTGTACTTAATGTTAATCAATACGGATTCAGAACTAAACATAGCACCACTACGGCTACCATGCTTGTTGTAAATTATATTGCAAATGCCTTAAAGAATTGTGCTGCCATGTCTGTTGAATAAGCTGTCCTCGATAGGGTTGGGAACTGATGCTTGCCAATGGTTTCATAATTATCTCAATGACAAGGTATATGGGATCAAATCTGAGTTTCTTGATTACTTATTTTTATTTATATACAGTAGACTGTAAAACATTTTTTTACAGTCTACTGTATATAAATAAATACAAATATATTCGTAATTATTTAGATGCACATCATAGTGTTGATCAGCTTTAATATTGCAGACTGAGTTCTATCAATGTAATTGTTTGCCTAATTTCCAATCCCCCATATTTTATTTCAATATATTTTCCTTATGTTTCCCTAAGCCTACCACCCCTCCCCTAATTGGAGTAAACTAATGGACAACAAAACTTAGACTTCTACTTCACATACATACATACATACATACATACATACATACGCACAGTTAATTCAGAAAGTAATCGGAGCCCTTGATTTTCACCATTTTGTTATTCTAAAATATATATTTTTTAAAAATGTAATCGCTTCAATCTTCACACAATACCCCATAATGACAATGCGAAAACAGGTTTTTAGAAATGTTGGCAAATGTATAAAAAAAATAAACAGATACCTTTATGTAAATAAGTACTCAGATTCTTTGCTAAGAGACTTAATTGAGCTCAGGTGCATCCTGTTTCCATTGATCATCTTTGAGATGTTTTTACAACTTGATTGGAGTCCAACCCTGGTAAATTCAATTGATTGGACATGATTTGGAAAGGCGCACACCTGTCTATATAATGTCCCACAGTTGACAGTGCATGTCAGAGCAAAAATCAAGCCATGAGGTCGAAGGAATTGTCCGCAGAGCTCCGAGACAGGATTGTGTCGAGTTACAGATCTGGGGAAGGGTACCAAAAAACACAGTGGCTTCCGGCTTTCATTCTTAAATGAAAGAGGTTTGGAACCACCAGAACTCTTCCTAGAGCTGGCTGCCCGGTCAAATTGAGCAATCGGGATCGAGGGAAAGATCCAGGCTGTATCACAACCAGCTGTGATTGGGAGTGCTATAGGGCGGCTCACAATTGGCCCAGTGTCGTCCGGGTTTGGCCGGTGAGGAAGAGGTACACCGGCCAAACCCGTAAGTAAGAATTTGTTCTTAGCTGACTTGTCTAATTAAATAAAGGTTAAATTCATAAAATTAATGGTGCAAAGTACAGAGATCCTGTACAGCTAAGACAACGCGGGAGTGGCTTTGGGACAAGTCTCTGAATGTCCTTGAGTGGCCCAGCCACAACCTGGACTTGAAACAAAATATTTGTGTAGCTACGCTCCCCATCCAAGCTCTCAGAGCTTGAGAGGATCTGCAGAGAAGAATGGGAGAAACTCCCCAAATACAGGTCTGCCAAGCTTGTAGCGTCATACCCAGGAAGACTCGAGGCTGTAATTGCTGCCGAAGGTGCTACAATAAAGTACTGAGTAAAGGGTCTGAATACTTATGTAAATGTGATATTTCAGTTTTTTTCCTGTTTTGATACATTCGCAAACATGTTTTTTTGGTGTGGACTTTGTCATTATGGGGTGTTGTGTGTAGATTGATGATGGGGGGGGAAACTATTTTAATCCATTTTAGAATAAGGCTGTAACGTAACAATGTGGAGGAAGTCAAGGCCTGAATACTTACCAAATGCACTGAATACTTTTTACGGCCACTGTACATTTTACTTCAGTTATCCCTCTTTTTTCCTTATAGTCCCACCCTTCAGCTACCCTCAACCTCTCAATCTATCTCTTACCCATCCAGTTTTGATTTCTACTTGCCATATACTTTTCAACTGTGCTGCTACCACCTGGTTACTCTACCATGCACCTTAGACGTTGCTGTCCTATGTGCTGTACATAGTCGTGGTACACTGGTCACTTAATAATGTTTACATACTGTTTTACCCACTTAATATGTACACTACATGACCAAAAGTTTGTGGACACCTTGTTGAACGTCTCATTACAAAATCATGGCCATTTAAAATGGGGTTGGTTCCCCCTCTGCTGCTATAACAGCCTCCACTCTTCTGGGAATGCTTTCCACTAGATGTTGGAACATTGCTGTAGGGATTTGTCGGGCACTGTTTGGTGATTATGAAGAAGGTGCTACATTGAAAGGCACTGAGCTCTTCAGTAAGGCCATTCTACTGCCAGTGTTTGTCTATGGAGATTGCATGGCTGTCTGCTCAATTGTATACACCTGTCAGCAACGGGT
The DNA here is from genome assembly GCF_029448725.1 of Salvelinus fontinalis. Taxonomy (NCBI): domain Eukaryota; kingdom Metazoa; phylum Chordata; class Actinopteri; order Salmoniformes; family Salmonidae; genus Salvelinus; species Salvelinus fontinalis. The sequence continues at coordinate 21,944,257 of NC_074703.1, read as the reverse complement.
GTGGCTGAAATAGCCATTTGAAGGCTTGTCCACATACTTTTTTGTTTATAGTGTATGTACTTTATTCTAGTTGATCCCTATACTCTTAACTATTGCTGTACATATACTATTCAGATATACTACATTTTCTATCCATATAATGTCTGAACATCCCATGTATGTACGAGCACACAGCCATGCAATCTCCATAGAGAAACACTGGCAGTAGAATGGCCTTACTGAAGAGCTCCGTGACTTTCAATGTGGCACCGTCATGGATGATGCCACCTTTCCAACAAGTCAGTTTGTCAAATGTCTAACCTGCAAGAGCTCCCCCGGTCAACTGTAAGTGCTGACGTTGTGAAGTGGAAACGTCTAGGAGCAAAAGTGTCTCAGCTGCTCAGAACGGGATCATTGAGTGCTGAAGCATGTAAAAATCGTCTGTCCTCGGCTGCAACATTCACTGCCGAGTTCTAAACTGCCTCTGGAAGCAATGTCAGCACAAGAACTGTTCGTCGGGAGCTTCATGAATTGGATTTCCGTGGCCGAGCAGCCGCGCACACAAGCCTAAGATCACCATGCGCAATGCCAAGCGTTGGCTGGAGTGGTGTAAAGCTCTCCGCCATTGGACTCTGGAGCAGTGGAAACGCGTTCTCTGGAGTGATGAATCAGGCTAAACTATCTGCCAGTCCAATGGACGAATCTGGAAATGAAAAAACATTTCCACATCACCATGAAAAACAGCCCCAGACAATTATTCCTCCGCCCCAATGGGGAGCATACAATGATGTACTAGATGATTATGTGCTTCTAACTTTGTGGCAACAGTTTGGGGAAGGCCCTTTCCTGTTTGAGCATGACAATGCTCCGTGCACAAAGCGAGGTCCATACAGAAATGGTTTGTTGAGATCGGTATGGAAGAACTTGACTGGTCTGCACAGAGCCCTGTCCTCAATCCCAACTAATACCTTTGGGATTAATTGGAACGCCTACTTCGAGCCAGGCCTAATCGCCAGACATCACTGCCCAACCTCACTAATGCTCTGTGGGCTGAATGGAAGCAAGTCCCCGCAGCAATGTTTCAGCATCTAGTGGAAAGCCTTCCCAGAAGAGTGGAGGCTGTTATAGCAGCAAAGGGGGGACCAACTCCAGATTAATGCCCAAGATTTTGGAATTCGATTTTTGACGAGCAGGTGTCCCCGCACACACACACACACACCACAAGACTAAAAGTATCTCACACACTGAACAAAAATTTAAACGCAACATGTAAAGTGTTTGTCCCATATTTCGTGAGCTGAAACACTTAGCAAGACAACAAATGTCTTGACTTAAATCAGCTTGAAAATCTATGGCAAGAGGTGAAAATGGCTGTCTAGCAATTGAAGAATTTAAAAAAATAATGTGCAAATATTGTACAATCCATGTATACAACTTAAACTAAAAAAGAACAAGAGCAGGAGGATAATATCACTGAAATCTTTCATACGTACAAATCTTATTTCTCTTAAATTTTGTGCACAAATTATGTCTACATCCCTGTTTATTGAGCATTTCTCCTTTGCCAAGATAATCCATCCACCTGACCGGTGTGGCATATCAAGAAGCTGATTTAAACTGCATGATCATTACACAGGTGCACCTTGTGCGGGGGACATTAAAATGCCACTTTAAAATACGCAGTTGTCTCAACACAATTCCACATGTCTGAAGTTTTGAGGGAGTGTGCATTTGGCATGCTAACTGCAGGAATGTCCACCGGAACTGTTGCCAGAGAATTGAGTGTTAATTTCTATACCATAATCCACCTCCAACGTCGTTTTAGAGAATTTGGCATAACATCCAACCGGCCTCACAACAGCAGACCATGTTTAACGACGCCAGCCCAGGACCTCCACATCCAGCTTCTTCACCTGCAGGATCATCTGATGAGGGGTGGGGGATTTCTTGGGTGTATTTCTGTCTGTAATAAAGACCTTTTTGTGGAGAAGAATTGGCTGGGCCTGGCTCCCCAGTTGGCAGCCCTGCCCAGTCATGAAATCCATAGATTACGGCATAATTAATGTTGCATGTTTTATTTTTGTCATTGTTTTTATTTTCATCCATCACATTGCAAAGTCGTCACCATCTGTTGGCTGTCAATAATTGTCGATAGACAATGCTATGATAATATCACTATTGGCAGCTGTGCTATAGACTGTAGGTGTTTAACATTTTTTATGATGGTTTCAGCTTTTTATTGTACAATTGTGTTTTCTTACTGTGTACCTTTCTCCCCACACTGAATGAGAAGTGAGAAAGTCCTTATGGGAAGATATTGAGTGGGGGGGGGGTTGAATATAAATGTTTAAGGTTTGTGTGTGGGCACTAGCCTTTGTATATTGTATTTATTAAGGATCCCCATTACTATTCCTGGGGTCCAAACAAGATTAAGGCAATTACTTAACAAAAATAAATTAAACGTTACGTCATACAAACAGCACGTTATTACACCACTATAAGTACTTTATGCCTGCATTTGTTTGGTAACATCCAGTCATTTTACCCAGCCATATGAAATAGGCTAAGTCCATGTTCTCTATTTATTCCTGACTGATGTTATGTATCCTCTTCAGTGTGAAAAACTCCAGCTACAGCCTTCCGTCCTACCACCCTTATAACAGCTATGAGTGCTCCGAGGGCAGGCAGAGTGAGCGGGCTGGCCTGTGTGGTCTTTCCAACCTGGGAAACACCTGCTTCATGAACTCTGCACTGCAGGTACCATACCCTCAACTTGCCCAATAATGTTTGTAGCATGTTTTGTGCTGCTATCATGTTGTGTTGTCATGTGGTGTTGCTACCATGGTGTGTTGTCATGTGTTGCTGCCATGCTTTGTTGTTGTCTTAGATCTCTCTTTATGTAGTGTTGTGGTGTCTCGATCTGTATTTGGTCCCTTTTTTTTTCGCAGCCCCTGCCCCTGCAGGAGGTCTTTTACCTTTTGGTAGGCCAACATTGTAAATAATAATTCGTTTTTTACTGACTTGACTGGTTAAGTAACGGTTAAATAAAAATATACATTAAACTGTTAACTCTGAACTCTGGTGTGTATGCATTGGTTTTAATTGTATCATGGCAGGAACAGCTGCGGGTATTGATTGACCTTTGGCATTGTATTATACTGTTTAGGTGATTCCTTTGACTGTTGGATTTTCTCATTATGCCCTGTCTCTTGCATATTTTACTGCTTCTTTTCCCAACTTTAATCGTTTTTATATATTTTATATTTTTCTGCAGTGCTTAAGTAATGTACCTCCTCTCACCGAGTATTTTCTGAAAGACAAGTACAACGATGAGTTGAATGAGGACAACCCTCTGGGAATGAAAGGGGAGATCGCCAAGGCCTACGCTGAGATCACAAAGCAGTCGTGGTCTGGGAAGTACAGCTACGTCACACCACGGCCTTTCAAGGTAATTTACGGTACCAGGGTTGGTGTCAAGTCCATTTTCATTCCAGGCATTTCAGAAGGTACACTGAAATTCCAATTATCTTCAATGCTTTTTAATTGGGAAAATCTGTCATTTGAATTTGGTTTACATTCTGAATTGACTGGAATTTAAATAGAATTGACTCCAACCCTGTACTGTACCCATACCAACTTATGAAATTCACATGGTCTGAAAGTTGTGCCCTCACTTCTGCCTTGATTCTAGATTGAAATGCAGCTATGATGTGCCCAATCCCAAATTGACCCTTAGACCCACAAGCCACAACAACCGAGTCTCTTGAGCAGTGATGTAGTGGTAGACAGAATGGGTGGGTAAACTCTGATTTCCATTCGTGGTGAATAAAGTAACGATCCTTGTCCCTTCAATATGGTTTTCCTCAATATGGTTTTCTGCAATAGGTGGGTAAACGGTGTTTACGTGCGTTTACCCTACACCACTGCTCTAGAGTAGATCAGAAAGGATCACACATATAAGAAATATGGCAATATTCCTACTTTGCTAACTGACAGGCTACAGGTTGGTGGAATCTGTGCTATTTTGCTTGCTTCCACCAATTCAATCTACACAAGTTCCCTCGGGGTGCGGTGTCAATTTGGAATTTCCTATAGATCTGTTGCTGAACCCGTTGTGTGTCTATTCTCCCCTCCCTCCAGACCCAGGTGGGTCGCTTCGCCCCCCAGTTCTCAGGCTACCAGCAGCAGGACTCTCACGAGCTGCTGGCCTTCCTGCTGGATGGTCTACACGAGGACCTGAACCGTATCAGGAAGAAACCCTACATCCTGCTCAAAGATGCCGAGGGCAGGCCTGACAAGGTCTGTTACTGCTAGCTTGCTGTCACTCTTTATTTTATTAGTTTAGTTTCATTCGCTTTACTATTTGTCAGGGACCATGCACAACAAATACATTGCACCATAGCTACAGTACACAGCTGGGCAATTTGTTCTCTGTGGTCCCAGGTAGTCTTGCTATCTCTGGCACTCAACACTCATTCAGTTGTTGTTGTGCGTTGATTGTTAAATTAGAAATCTTTATCTTTAAAGCCACAATCTTGAGTTTGGTGTTTCAGCCCAATGAGGCATTTATATTCAAGAATCAATGGGTATATCATTATTTGAAATGACCAATTGAATGGCAGGAAATATGCCAGATCTTGCGCAAACTCTATCACCTCATTATCAACTCTGTAGCCAATGTGTTTCTGGAGGAGAACCAGTGGGAACAAACAGTGTTCATACCTTCAGTCACTCCACTGTGTCATTTTAGTCTGTTGAAATGGTGTCTCATAGCCTTGAGACATGGCTGTAACAACCATTAGTATAGTGTATAGTCTGTCTATGTTTCTGATGGCACTGCTTTTCTTCCCTTCTGTAAAACTGTAGGCTTGTTTCTAGAGTATAAACAATTCATAAAAACAGTGTACCACTCCATAGTATTCTCTTGGTTTATGTCAAAATGGTTTCTCAGCAATATCCCTCCCCTCTGTGTGACTACTGTATGTGTTTCCCTAGGAGGTTTGGGAATGGTTGTACCACCACACAATCCATGGGTCCCTTCACCTCGTATCTAAATAGTTTGAGTCTTTCCCTTCCCCTCTGTGTTACTGTATGCAGTGGCTGAGGAGAAAAGCTAAACCAGTAGTGGGAATAAACGGTATCATAGTACTATACCTCCTCCAGACACTCCATTGTTGCTATCTCACCCTTTGTCAAAAATGGTTCCTCACTATCTTCCCTCCCCTCTGTGTGTCTGTAGGTGGTGGCCGAGGAGGCGTGGGAGAACCACGTCAAGAGGAACAACTCCATCATCGTGGACATCTTCCACGGCCTCTTCAAGTCCACCCTGGTGTGCCCTGTCTGCGCCAAGGTCTCAGTCACCTTTGACCCCTTCTGCTACCTGACGCTGCCGCTGCCCATGAAAAAGGAACGCACTCTGGAGGTCTACCTGGTCAGGCTGGACCCCCTGGCCAAACCCACACAGGTAACTACAGTATCTGGGTTGTATTCATTAGTGCACACTGTAGCAAAAGCTTTTACAACTGAAAACAAAAACACATGTTTCTTATTGGATAGCAGCTCCCTGTTTTGGCCTGTTTGCTTCTGTTCTGTACCTAGTGAATATGACTAAGGTCAGTCTGGACCCCCTAGCCAAACCCACAAAGGTACTGAGCTGTTATTCCTACCTAGAAATTAGTCATCCTTCACATATTGTGGTCACCCACAATATTCTCTGCTTTTTAAGGGATATCCTCTGAAGTGGATTTGAGTATTTGTAATCAGCTTATGCTCTGAATAGGGCCAGATGGAATCTGGAGGGAGGTCCTTTTTATCAATACCTTTTGAAGGCTTGGTGTATATTTAATGAATCTGCAGCTATTCATTCTTCATGGGGTTTTGGCAAATTCTGCTCCTGCGGATTAAGTTATGAGTTAATCTTAGGACCCCGGCTTAATGGCCGTTTGTCTTTCTCTGTGTTTCAGTATAAACTGACTGTGCCCAAGGTGGGCTACATATCAGACCTCTGTACATCGCTCTCCACTCTATCTGGTGTCCCTGCTGAGAAGGTAAGATACACACACACACACACGTCTGTTCTGCTCTTAACTAAATCAGTTCTCCCTCAAAAAAAAAATGTTAACCTCAAGGAGTTTTATGCCTGGTTAAATGGAGGCTAAATTAGAATGTACGCTCTGGAATGGTGCATTCGGAAAGTATTCAGACCCCTTCACTTTTTCCAGATTTTGTTACATTACAGCCTTGTTCTAAAATTGATCAAATTGTGTTTTTCCTCATCAATCTACACACAATACCCCATAATGACAAAGTGAAAACAGTTATTTTTTACATTTCAGCAAATTTATTACAAATAAAAAAGATACCTTATTTACATAAGAATTCATACCCTTTGCTATGAGACTCGAAATTGAAATGATTCCTTTTATCATCCTTAAGATGTTTCTACAACTTTTTTGGAGTCCACCTGTGGTAAATTCAATTGATTGTACATGATTTGGAAAGGCACACACCTTTCTATATAAGGTCCCACAGTTGACAGTGTGTCAGAGCAAAAATCAAGCCATGAGGTCGAAGGAATTGTCCGTAGAACTCCGAAACAGGATTGTGTCGGCACAGATCTGGGGGATGGTACCAAAACATTTCTGCAGCATTGAAGGTCCCCAAGAACACAGTGGCCTCCATCATTCTTAAATGGAAGAAGTTTGGAACCACCAAGAGTCTTCCTAGAGCTGGCCGCCCGGCCAAACTGAGCAATCGGGGTAGAGGGGCCTTGGTCAGGGAAGTGACCAAAAACCTGATGGTCACTCTGGCAGAGTTCCACTGTGGAGATGGGAGAACCTTCCAGAAGGACAACCATATCTGTAGCACGCCACCAATCAGGCCTTTATGGTAGTGTGGACAGATGGGAGGCAATCCTCAGTAAAAGGTACATGACAGCCCGCTTGGAGTTTGCCAAAAGGCACCTAAAGGACTTTCGGACCATGAGAAACAAGATTCTCTGGTCTGATGAAACCAAGATTGAACTCTTGGGCCTGAATGCCAAGCGTCACGTCTGGAGGAAACCTGGCACCATCCCTATGGTGAAGCATAGTGGTGGCAGCATCATGCTGTGGGGATGTTTTTCAGCTGCAGGGACTGGGATACTAGTCAGGAATGAGGCTAAGATGAATGGAGCAATGTACAGAAAGATCCTTGATGAAAACCTGCTCCAGAGCGCTCAGGACCTCAGACTGGGGGCAAAGGTTCACCTTCCAACAGGACAACGACCTAAGCACACAGCCAAGACAACACAGGAGTGGCTTCGGGACAAGTCTCTGAATGTCCTTGAGTGGCCCAGCCAGAGACCGGACTTGAACCCGATCAAACATCTCTGGAGAGACCTGAAAGTAGCTGTGCAGCGACGCTCCCCATCCAACCTGACAGAGCTTGAGAGGATCTGCAGAGAAGAATGGGAGAAACTCCCCAAAAACAGGTGTGCCAAGCTTGTAGCATCATACCCAAGAACACTCAAGGCTGTAATCGCTGCCAAAGGTGCTTCAACAAAGTACTGCGTAAAGGGTCTGAAAACTTAAGTAAATGTAATATTTCATTTTTTTATTTATACATTTGCAAAAAATCTAAACCTGTTTTTGCTTTGTCATTATTGGTTATTGTGTGTAAAAAGCAATTTAATCAATTTTAGAATAAGGCTGTAACGTAACAAAATGTGGGCAAAGTCAAGGGGTCTAAATACTTTCCGAATGCACTATGTGTACTTAAGATGTTTTTATTTTCTTTCCAAATTCAGATGATTGTAACAGATATCTACAACCACCGGTTCCACCGTATCTTTGCCACCAATGAGAACCTCAGCAGCATCATGGAGAGGGACGACATCTATGTGTGAGTGTCAGATACAGACTTTCTGATGAAGGCAGTTGGATGAAGCACTGTCTACTCTCCCTCCAGTGTTAGATCTGAGAAATCTGGGTCATATTCATTAGGCACCAAACAGAACGGCATGGACTGAAACCGGAAGGGACTACCTGAACCTGTCCAATAGGAAAACACTGTTTTCCCTTGCAAAACGTTTTGCTACGGTATGCCCGAATGAATACGACCCTTAACTTACCGAAGATGCAAACATCTGCAACACATTCACCCTACCCTATAGTTCTGTAGTTTTGAGGTGCCAGTGCATTTGTTCTTAGTAACTAACTTAACGTAGCATGCATCTGAGCGGGGTTTCTTTCCTTCTTGTCCAGACGAGTAAGAAAAACATCTGCACAGGTTCTCTTGTGCACTGTTCAACCAATCCAGTAAATATGGAGGAGGAGTTAAGATGGGAGTGTTGCCTTGTTAACATTCAAAAGCGGTAGTCACGTCACAGGCTCTCTCCATTTCCCATGAAAACCGGATGCATCTGGTTGTTTCCAAGCCCGCAGAGGGTGGTTCTTAACTGACTTGCCATAGTAAATAAAAGTTAAATTAATGGGGGGGGAAATAACTCTCCTTGTTGTACAGCTTTGAGGTGGCAGTGAACCGGCTGGAGGACACAGACCATGTGGTGATCCCAGTCCACCTTAGAGAAAAGTACAAGCAGTCAGGGTACAACCACACCTCCACTCCTCTGTTCGGCCAGCCCTTCCTCATCACGGTCCCCAGAACGCTCAGCGAGGACAAGCTCTACAACATACTGCTGCTACACCTCTGGTGGGTCACACGCACACACACATGCTCTACAACAGTATTCAGACCCTTTACTCAGTACTTTGTTGAAACACCTTTAGTTGCGAGTACAGACTCGAGTCTTCTTGGGTATGACGGTACAAGCTTGGCACACCTGTATTTGGGGAGTTTCTCCGATTCTTCTCTACCAATCCTCTCAAACTCTGTCAGTTTGGACAGGGAGCGTCGCTACACGGCTATTTTCAGGTCTCTCCAGAGATGTTCAATCAGGTTCAAGTCCGGTCTCTGGCTGGGCTACTCAAGGACATTCAGAGACTTGTCCCGAAACCACTACTGTGTTGTCTTGGCTGTGTGCTTAGAGTCCTGTTGGAAGGTGATCCCTTCGCTGAGGTACTGAGTGCTCTGGAACAGGCTTTCAGCAAGGATCTCTTTGTACTTTGCTCTTTTCATCATCTTTCCCTCGATCCTGACGCTCCCCGTCCAAACTGACAGAACTTGAGAGGATCTGCAGAGAAGAATGGGAGAAACTCCCCAAATACAGGTGTAATCACTGCCAAAGGTGCTAAAACAAAGTTCTGAGTAAAGGGTCTGAATACTGATGTAAATGTGATATTTAAGTTTTTGCTTTGTCATTTTGGGGTATTTTGTGTAGATTGAGGGAAAAAAATACAATGTAATCCAAAAATCACATACATGCACTACAACAAGCTTTACAACATGCTACTGCTACGCCTCTGGTGGGTAGGTAACCATCTCAGAAACTGCCGTTAACTAACCTTGCGCTCTTGTTAATTACTTAGCCTAATTGTGACTGATTTTTAAAGGGCTATATGAATACATTTGATTGCTCTTTTCATTGTTTATAAGGAACATTTTTAGTTTCTAGTGGAAACAAGGCTTTGACACAATGTCCCGATTTTTAATGTTTTCTCATTAAATGTTTTCTACTCCGGGAGCACTGATGAACTGAGTAATAACAGCACTGAGGGTGGATGTTTCTTTCTTTGGGGGGAGCATATAAATGATGTTGAGCAGTTAGATGTTGTTGGACTATGTATGTTTTGAATGGGAACTGATTATATTAGTATTGTGTGTTTTGTGTTGTTTGGTGCAGTCGGTTTGTGCGTTCTGTCGTTGAGGAGGAGGACACTGAGGAGACAACCCCCTCTTCTAAACAACATATTGTCAATGGCAATGCTACCAATGGGGTCCTGGAGGAGGGCTCTCCCAGTACGTAACACACACACACTTACACATGCAATCACCTGGGACTTTTCCCTGAAGAATGTGTTTGTTTCATATGATTGTGTTTTGTGTTTCCCTTTGATGTATTTTGTAATTGATGTGTAAATAGATATGTATAGTGTAATTGTTTTATTGATGTGTTCATGCAGGGCTCGCCTGCGAAAGAGACTATAGCATTAAATAAAGGTTAAATCAAATATGTAACCCCTGTCGATAAAGCTATTCCAAAATCTGATCGGCTGATCCACTCAATTCCAGGCGAGATGGAGACTGATGAGCAGGATGGAGACGACGAATCCAGTCAGGACCAGGAGCTGCCCTCTGAGAATGACAACAGCCAATCAGAGGACTCTGTGGGTGGTGGGGACAACGAGCTGGAGAACGGGGTTGGTCCAGGGGGAGAGAACTCGGGGACCAAAGGTCACCAGAACCAAACGTCTATGACAATGGGGGAGAAGAAGAGATTGTTTACATTCCAGTTTAACAACATGGGCAAGACTGACTTCAGCTTAATCAAGGAGGAACCGCGGCAGATCCGGTTCGACGAGGGACACCTCAGACTCAGTGGTAAGATGGGTATTTTACATATGGTACGCAGATGAAGTTGAAACCCCCCAATAAAGATAAAAACATGGTAACATTCCAGTAACAACATTATACTTATTGTAAGCACTAAGCAGTGCCTCTACTAGTTCTTAATGCACAATCCACCTTTCTCGTTCTGTTATATTCTCACCTTTTACAATGAGTCTTTAAGGGTATATTGCTCTCTCTCTGTAACAGACCAGTCCTATCTCTCTTTGGACTGGGAACCAGAGGTCAAGAAAAAACACTTTGATGAGGGTATCACAGAGGTAAGGCTTTCTACTCTCCTCTAACACTAGAAACCATTTTACTTACACTACCCTCTATTTATTTGGACAAAGAAGGTAAAATGTGAAAATATGGCCCTATACTCCAGCATTTTTTTTATTTTAGATAAAATGTTTCATATAAGGGGTGACAGTACAGAATGTCACCTTTTTATTTGAGTGTATATTCGTACATATGTTTTACCATTTAGAAATGAAGTCACTATGTATCTAGTCCCCCCATTGGAATACTTTTTTTTCATAAGTATTTGGACAATTTAACTTATAGTGTATTAAAGTAGTCAGAAATGTAGTATTTGGTCCCATATTCCTAGACTACATCAAGCTTGTGACTCTACAGACTTGTTGGATGTATTTGCAGTTTGTTTTGGTTGTGTTTTGGATAATGTTTTGCCCAGTAGGAGCTCAATGGTGAATAATGTATTGTCAATTTGGAGTCACTTTTATTGTAAATAAGAATACATGTTTCTGAACACTTCTACATTTTTTAAAATAGTTTTATTTATTTAACTAGGCAAGTCAGTTAAGAGCAAATTCTTATTTACAATGACTGCCTGCGGGGATGGGGGCTGTATTTTTATTTTTAAAAGACATGAATGTGAATGGAACCATGATTATGGATGATCATGAATAATGATACGTGAGAGCCACAAAGATCATTATCCCCCAAAAATGGTAACCACCCCTGTTATTGGTAATGGTGAGAGGTTAGCATTGTTTTGGGGGGGGGTATGATTTTTGTTCCTCTAACTTTCTCACTCATCATTATGACATGTGACATTGATTACTGCCGCCTGATATGAAACATTTGATCTAAAATCAAAAATGCTGGAGTATAGAGCCAAATTTACAAATGTTTGCGTCGCTGTCTAAATAAATACAGAGGAGTGTACAGTATATCAATTCATGTCAGACTGTGTCTGTCCTTATGCATTCAAACTGAAACAGTGTTTCCCAAACCTTGTGTGCTAGTTTGTAGATCAAATAGTTAGAATGGCTGGAGGTATTTGAGGAGAGGCTTGGGGAACACTGTTGCAGAATGAATGCCTCTCTTTAAGCCTTGGATGGTAATAATATTGTACTAAATAAGTAATAACAAATCTCACTGTCTGTGAACAGGACTTTGAGAAGCATGAGAGCATGGAGTATAAGCCTCAGAAGAAAGCCTTCTTCAAACTGAAAGACTGCATCGAGCTGTTCACCACCAAAGAGAAGCTCGGAGCTGAGGACCCATGGTGAGACTTAACTTCATATTGTCAAGGCTAATAAAGAAAATAATGAACATTTAAAAGAATAGTTCTCTCAAAAATAGAATTAACATGTTTTAACATGATATTAATCTCCATTAACCCAGAACTAAAATCTTCTGTAATTTGGGTTGATGCGTAATTTATCCTGGCTGTCTCAGGTACTAAGAAAGTATATGCTTTTTAAAATTGTCACATAAAATATAATAATTAATTAATCTATCCCAGGTACTGTCCAAACTGCAAGGAGCACCAGCAGGCCACTAAGAAGCTGGACCTGTGGTCTCTGCCTCCAGTCCTGGTGGTCCATCTGAAACGCTTCTCCTACAGCAGATATATGAGGGACAAGCTGGATTCACTAGTCGATTTCCCACTCAGGTACGGTTTTGACCAGACGGACATACTTTTCTGTCAAAGTAAGCTATATTTATGAACAAGTATAATTGTGTAAATTAAAAACATTCAGGTGTTTTCCTATGGCTTAAAGCACAGGTGTCAAACTCATTCCACGGGGGGCCGAGTGTCTGCGGGTTTTCGCTCCTCCCTTATACTTGATTGATGAATTAACATCACTAATTAGTTAGGAACTCCCCACACCTGGTTGTCTAGGGCTTTATTGAAAGGAAAAACCAAAAACCTGCAGACACTAGGCCCTCCGTGGAATGAGTTTGACACCCCTGGCTTAAAGGGATACTTCTGGATTTTGGTCTACTTCCCCAGCGTCCGATGAACTTGTGGATGAAATTTGTATGTCTCTACGAGCAGTTTGAAGGAAGTTGCTAACCTGCATGCCCATACACTTTGTCATTGTGCTGACGCTAGTTAGCATTGGCTCACAAAACTACCTCTAACTTCCTTCATACAGGACACAGACATAAAAATGGTATCATCTGACTCTGGGGAGCTAGTTAAAGGGCCTCATTGCCAAAATCCCGAAGTATCCCTTTAAGTTGTAAATCACTTATACAAATGTTAAATATCTCTTGAAAATAAAACAAGGAATTCTCCCCATCATGAATGGTTCTTTGTGTGATTCTTTCTCCAGTGACATGGAAATGTCAGAGTTCCTGATCGACCCTAATGCTGGTCCCTGTCGCTACGATCTCATTGCGGTCTCCAACCACTACGGAGGCATGGGAGGAGGACACTGTAAGTCTGATTTTAAGTATTTTTATTTGACAATTTAGTCATAAACACTAGAAGCGTAATGTGAATTTGAACGTAATGTGTATTCAAAATTGTAAATTCATACATTGCTAGCCATAATCTTATCTGAGTTGATTCAAACAAGGAAGTTGAATCAACAGTCTTAATTCCATGCTTGCTTTTAGCAGACAAATACTCATCTTCTCATCTTATCTTTGGGACACTTAGATACTGCTTATGCGAAGAACAAGGATGATGACAAGTGGTACAACTTTGACGACAGCAGTGTCTCTCCAGCCAACGAAGATCAGATTGTGGTGAGTTCCAAAGTCTTCTAACATCTTGTCAGATACACAGCACTGCCCAGTGTGAATTGAATGTGCACTTCATATATATATATATATATATGTGTGTGTTCAGTCCAAAGCAGCGTACGTGCTGTTCTACCAGCGCCAGGACACAGTGAAGGGAACAGGCTACTTTAATCTGGACCGAGAGGAGGAGGAAGAAGAAGAGGAGGAGAGAGAGGAGGATGGAGAGGAGGTGGAGGAGAACACAGAAGGGAAGGAGGAGAGGAAGAGCGTCGCCTCATCCCAGGGGGCCTCTGCTTCAGTTCAGAGCGACGAAGAGGATGTCAACGACAATGTCACCATGAAATCCAAATGAGCTGGTGAAACGGAGACAGAGCGAGAGACAATAATATCCATCCTAAGCCATATCGACAGACACAGAGCAGTGGTGCCAGGCCTGAGGCTGATCTCTGACACCATCCAGGCCTACAATGAGTGGGTTACCAGGGGAAACTAACCACTGAGAAGTTTGTCAGTGCTGGAACACCGAAGCAAAATGACTAAAGAAATCAGGGCCTATAGTTGTTCGGGGTGGGAGTGATTCTCCTCCATGTCCATTCGACATGAATCATCCACTCTGGAGGAAAAAGATGTCAAGCTCTGTTCTGATTCGGAACAATGACATCATACTGAAATCGAATAGATCCATTAGAAGTGTTAGGAAGGCCAGAGTTCAGTTCATCATAGTATCAAACACAGAATGTCACAGTGCAGTGGTGTCACTGCTTTGGCGCTTCGAACCGATACTCCCTCTCTCCCACCCACCTGCTTTAATTTTGTGATGTTTTTATGTTTCTGAGAGAGCAATGCATTGGCATACCATTTTACCATTATTTTTAAGCTAGGCCTTGTAAATAGGTTTTTTGAATGAACACTGAATTATTATTATTATTATTAAGTTTTCATGATGCGCTGAAGCCTTTTTGGGGGATTCGTCCTTACACTTTTATTTTGTTGCACAATCACCTCTACTCCCATTTTTTTTTTTTATAATGAATTGTATATTAGTGCCACGTACTGCAATTGTTTTACAAATTACTCTGAGCCAAGGTCTTCTCAGTTAAAACGCTTTGAATGCTGCCTTTAAACACTGTGGTCAACAGAACACGCATCCACACATAGTGACTGCTCTGTGTAGATTAGGAGTGCAGATCTAGGATCATTTTCACCTTTAGGATCATAATGATTAAGGTTATATGGACAGGGGAGACCTGATCCTAATCAGCCCTCCTACTCTGCTTTGTGTATGTGAAGAGGAGGAAGAAGAGCAAAATACATTTCATAATGTACAACAGCCAAACTAGTCATGTGGTGAACTTGCATTTTAGACACACAACTAATGTACACAATATGAGCCTTGTGATTTAAGTTTTGTTATTTTTTTCTTCTGCTGGTCACTACAGTAAGTATCCTGTAAGCCGCATGACAAGGTCAAGGTCCAGAAACAACCCTGAAACCCCGAGACACTTTTGTAGATCTGAAATGATCAGATAGGGATGAGAAATGGGGCGAAAAATTCACCTCACCTGTCACATGACAAGGTGGAGCTACTACCATATTGCTCACATCCAATTCTTTCAGATCTTCATAAGTGATTAGGAGACGTGTTTGCTTAGGAGGTAGGGGCTTTTCTGGAACGGACCCACCTCTCTTAGGCGTTATGTTGCGTTACTAGCTTTACGCGGCTTATTGAGCCTCTCCTCCACTACCTGCTCCTTCTAGAGGCTTTTTGAGATTATGAATATTGGTGATACATTAGATTTCTGTCTCTTGGTTGGATCACCTCAGCCTTAACTCTTAATCTCAGATTGTAGCCTTTAGCACATTATCACGTCACGTTGTCTGTGCATGGCCCCGAAACACAAACATACACAAGCTGAAACACACAAGCACCTACACTTAAACAGGACACAGATACGAGCTGACACTCATTCCTACACTCACAGGAACACTTATGTACACACCCTCACACCCTATCTTTGCTGTCCCCAACAGAAACATCCATGATTAGCGACCGCTGCTACCGGAAATCAACCAATTAAAAAAAATGTAAAAAAGTCAAACATGAGAGCCGGAATGTATGCTGAATGACTGACTTGAACTGGTCCAGGTTGTTTTTTTGCCTTTTGTCTTGCTTTGGTTAAATGTGAGGGGGGGGGGGGGGGGGGGGGGAGTAGGGGGTTAATTGGGGGGGGGGGGGGGGGGGGGGGTTCATTACCTTTGATAGAAATACCTGGGTACTGCTGTATGTGTCCTCTCTTCCAAGGGAAAATAATGCTTCATTGTGGTTGGTGTGTGGAGTAAGGTCTTTCTCTCTAGAGAGTGGGAGGGATGGTGGAATTACTGATCAGCCTGAGTGGGTGAGATGTGGTGATTACATATAGGACATATAGTACTGTACATAAGAGTTCACTCTGTGAGTGCACATTTGATAACATGTATTTATTTATATGTAAGCATTTAAAAAATAATAAAAAATATATTTAAAGACCGTGGCAAGATCGAAGATGTAATGGGGATTTGGGTTTATAGACCACAAATTCAGGGTTTTGTCCGAAATGGCACCCTATACCGCATAGAGCTCTCGTCAAAAGTAGTGCCCTATATAGGGAATAGGGTGCCATTTGGGGGAGGCACAGAATTCTTACCAGTGCTTTTCTCTTCTGGGGGATTGGATCTTTTTGAAAGGATGTTCTATTGTTCTGACTTTTTTTGTAAAGGTGAATATATTCAGGCATTCTTTGCATGACATGGGGGTTTCCAGGTTTGGCTGCGCTTGAGTTCACTTGGGTTTACATTTGAAATGTGCATGTGTATTTACACACAAACTTCAATAAAGTTGTGTAAAGCCTAGAACTCTGTTTTTTCTGTCAACTATTCGGAATTACCAACCTTAAGGTTGTGTAGGCTAGCTATATATTTACCTTCATTGATAATGACTGATAATGGATTGGGTATTCGTGCCCTCTGGAGGTAAATGTATAACACAGGAGCATTCCTGGCTCAACAGAGAAATTGGAAATAGAGGCCCTCTTGTGGTTGAAGCTGGACCATGACTGGATATTATGGTCTATTCATACTGTACTAAAACATATTTTGTCTGAGGTTCTGAGGTGTTGAAGCTCAGCACAAACATGGATGACCATTTTATCTGACTGACTTATCTATTAGAGACTTCCTCAGAATTGGTCTGGTGCATTTTAGAATTTCACCCAAAATCGCAATGGCCAACATTTTGCGCGTGAATTGAAATACTCCCTTTCCTACAACCCAATGCGAATGGAGCTGTTCTTTACGCCCAGTCTGACGTTTCCCGCGAATTTTATCCACAGTTGATCGCATACGACTCCTTCCTTTTCCACACGGACCGCGGGAAGGAGCTGGAACATACTGACAGTGTATGCGGCAACGTGCGCGTGGCTGTGCAAGACTGAGCTGCGCGTGTATTTTTCTTAAAAGCTCGGCTGCACAGATAATTGTTCTGCCTTTATTTATTTTTTGGACAAAGGATATGGAGAGATGGTTGGCTGCTACTTGGGCCGACAATACGGTGTCCGCACAAGACAATATTGCATTGCTGGGCTGGATCAAGCAATCACAATTATACGGTTGTGTGTATGCCATTTAACTGTTCGTAATTATTGGATTGTGATAAAGCTTTGTCGTAAAGTGTTAGGCTATAGTGTTATTCAATATTCTCCCTGTATTAATTCCTACGGTCTGTAAAATGTCGCATCTTTCATTCGGGACCGCTGCTTCGCTGTGTAGCCTATGTCTAAAACGAGAACTTGGCCGAGACATGATGCAATGTCCAGCTAATTCATTTTAGGGCAAGGGCAGTGAAATCAGGAGACTGGTTCGGGGACTTGGGTGGGGTTTCAATTGCGTTTTACTCATGGGAGGTGCTTAACGATACAGATACTGTATATGACCGCGCCATCATGGAACAGTTAATTCATATGGTCATTCTGAACCGTTTGGACAGGAGGCAGACACACGGATGACACCGCTGGTTCGTTCCTTTCCGCTGTGCTCCGGCTGAGGTAGTAGTTTGTGCTGTTGGTCGGGTTGTGACATGGCCTGCTGTGGAGATAACTGTGCAAACTACTACCTTGCCGGCGCTGGTGATATGCACATCAAGAAACCTGGATTATTATTTTTTCTAGAGCAAAAACATTTTTGGATCAGACCGATCCAAATTACTTTTTTGGCATTCTGAGTAACTGGATTTGTGCTGTTGTAATTTATTTACCATTCAATTAGGCCTATGTGTGTAATTGTTTGGCATATTAATGACAGAAGTGTTAGCCTATAGATGGGTACACTATATATACAAAAGTATGTGGACACCCCTTCAAATTTGTGTACTCTGCTATTTCAGCGTGTAAAAATGGTCTGTCCTCGTTTGCAACACTCATTACCGAGTTCCAAACTGCCTCTGGAAGCAACGTCAGAACACAAACCTAAGATCACCATGCGCAATGCCAAGCGTTGGCTGGAGTAGTGTAAAGCTCTCCGCCTTTGGACTATGGACCGTCTGGCAGTCCGACAGACCAATCTGGGTTTGGGGGATGCCCTGAGAATGCAACCTGCCCCAAATGCAAAGTGCCAATTGTAAAGTTTGGTGGAGGAATAATGGTCTGAGGCTGTTTTTCATGGTTCGGGTTAGGCCTCTTAGTTCCAGTGAAGGGAAATCTTAACGCTACAGCAACAATTACATTCTAGACGATTCTGTGCTTCTAACTTTGTGGCGACAGTTTGGTGAAGGCTCTCTCCTGCTTCAGCATGACAATGCCCTTCCCAGAAGAGTGGAGTCTGTTATAGCAGCAAAGGGGAGACCAACTCCATATTAATGCCCATGATTTTGGAATGAGATGTTTGACGAGCAGGTGTCCACATACTTTTGGTCATGTAGTGTAGGTGGTTGTCATCACCACCAGCTTGAGCACTTGTTTTTTTGTTCCATTCTAAATAAAGTAAAAATATTAACTTGCAGTTTCTCATTCACCCAGGGGCTCTTAGTTGTAGTATTGCTATTTCATTAACAACTAGGCCTACTACATATCAAATTACAGAGTCAATCCTGCCAGTGCATAGCATGGTCTCCGAGTAGACAAAACATAGCACATGTAAATCTGGGACACTCACCATAGTATGATATGTAACCATGCCAAATGACTGATGGTTACTTAAGGCAAAAAAAGTGGGGGGGACAGGTAAGACACACACACTTCAAGGTGCACAGTGTTTTCATATTCCAAATAGAGTAAGTAGGGGTCTCCAGTCTTTCTTGAAAAAAACGAATCAGATGCATCTAAATGAATTTAAAGTAATACATATAACGAAGAAAACAAACTTTCTGTTTTAGGTGATATACCTGACATAAAATCATTTTCACTGTTTTGCTGCAGCAATCACTTACAGTGCCTTGCAAAAGTATTCATCCCCCTTGGTGTTTTTCTTATTTTATTGTATTACTACCTGTAATTTAAATGGATTTTTATTTGAATTTCATGTAATGGAATAGTCAAAAAAATATTAAAAAATAATGGAAAAGTGGTGTGTTGTATATGTATTCACCCACCTAGATTTCAGACAGGTGGACTTTATTTAACTAATTATGTGACTTCAGAATGTAATTGGTTGCACCAGATCTTATTTAGGGGCTTCAAAGTGTCACATAATCTGTCACATGATCTCAGTATATATACACCTGTTCTGAAAGGCCCCAGAGTCTGCATCACCACTAAGCAAGCGGCACCATGAAGACCAAGGAGCTCTCCAAACAGGTCAGGACAAAGTTGTGGGGAAGTACAGATCAGGGTTGGGTTATAAAATAAATATCTGAAACTTTGAACATCCCACGGAGCACCATTTAAATCCATTATTAAAAAATTTAAAGAATATGGTACCACAAGAAACCTGCCAAGAGAGGGCTGCCCAACAAAATCACAGGCCAGGCAAGGAGGGCATTAATCAGCGGCAACAAAGAGACCAAAGATAACCCTGAAGGCGCTGCAAAGCTCCACAGCGGAGATTGGAGTATCTGTCCATAGGACCACTAAGCTGTACACGCCACAGAGCTGGGCTTTTCGGAAGAGTGGCCAGAAAAAAGCCATTGCTTAAAGAAAATAATAAGCAAACACGTTCGGTGTTTGCCAAAAGGCATGTGTAAGACTCCCCAAACATATGGAAGAAGGTACTCTGGTCAGATGAGACAAACATTTTGCTTTTTGGCCATCAAGGAAAACGCTATGTCTGGTGCAAACCCAACACCTTTCATCACCCCGAGAACACCATCCCCACAGTAAAGCATGTTGAAGCATCATGCTGTGGGGATGTTTTTCATTGGCAGGGCCTGGGAAACTGGTCAGAATTGAAGGAATGATGGATGGTGCTAAATACAGGGAAATTCTTGGGGAAAACCTGTTCCAGAGATTTGAGACTGGAACGGAGGTTCACCTTCCAGCAGGACAATGATCCTAAGCATACTGCTAAAGCAACACTCGAGTGGTTTAAGGGGAAACATTTAAATGTCTTGGAATGGCCTAGTCATAGCCCAGACCTCAATCCAATTGAGAATCTGTGGTATGACTTAAAGATTGCTGTACACCAGCGGAACCCATCCAACTTGAAGGAGCTGGAGCAGTTTTGCCTTGTAGAATGGGCAAAAATCCCAGTGGCTAGATGTGCCAAGCTTATAGAGACATACCCCAAGAGACTTGCAGCTGTAATTGCTGTAAAAGGTGGCTCTACAAAGTATTGACTTTGGGGGGAGGGGGGGGTGAATAGTTATGCACGCTCAAGTTTTCAGTTTTGTTTGTGTTATTTCTTGTTTGTTTCACAAGAAAAAATATTTTGCAGCTTCAAAGTGGTAGTCATGTTGTGTAAATCAAATGATACAAATCCCCCCCAAAAAATCAATTTTAATTCCAGGTTGTAAGGCAAAGGAATAGGAAAAATGTGAAGGAGTGAATACTTTCATAAGCCACTGTACATTAAATCATCATCAGGACTGAACCCCCTCCATGTCCAAACCCCTCTGACAATTACCTGTTAGAGCAATATTGATTTGGTATGTTGATTTTACTCTCCTCAAGAAGAAGTGGGAATGCAAAGAGCAATGGCATTGATTTGTTTTTGTGCCTCAGTGCCATTTTAATGCCACTTCAGATTGATTGATTGGCCTCGTGGTTTGGACTGAAACTTAATGCTTTCTGGAACTACTACTATTTCTGGCCAGGGCTGCTGACAGTCTCTGGTCCCAATAGAAGTCCTCTAATAATGCAAGATACAAGACACACATTTTGGGTTCAAGTGTTCACATACATTTAATTTTATTGTTTTTATTCTCTGAAAAAAAACACAAGGTAAAACATTTCCCCAAAGTCGTCATTGCACATAAATACATACCATAAACATTTACAAATATTATTATTAGTGTAGAAGAAATTAGATTAGTCAAAAATTGTCATGAAAATGTATAGCGTTTCACCACTCTCCTTTATTTGTTCTGAGAAATACACAAAGACATTCCTCAATCTTCTCATCACCAGGGAATGGCCTAAATTCTAATCCCTTTCATTATCAGTCACATGGATGAGTTTGGGTTTGCGGGATGATTTGGAACAAAACAACAGCAATTGGTAGGCTACTAAAATATACAGCAACAGGAGAGGCAAATATAGCCTGGTACCAGCCCAGTTTGTGCTTTATAACCAACTCCACTGCCGTGTAAGCAACAGTTTATGGCATACAAAGACTAACAGAGGAGTTTGATTAAAAAAAACATACAAATCTGCTACCAGGCTAGGTTAAATATATCTCCTGATACAGAGTAATAATGTCAAAATGCACTTTTCGTTTCATACCCTTTCTGTTTTACTTGTTGTTCTACTCTAGAAAATGTACAAATTCATAAACAAATACTTCATATCAAATAGTCCACACATATAGTAGTTAAGTAGTTAAGGCTTAACACATTAACTATAAATTCATACCACATAGTTAAGTATGAACAATCCATAAATAGGTTACAACGTAAGTTATATTACAGTACGTTAGTCAGCCTTCTGGACACTTTGGGGTAATAAATACAATACTGCATATCCAATTTCCTCACTTTCTTTGAAACCCCCATTCCTAGAAATACCCCCCAAAAACATACAGAAAAAAAGATATATTGTGGATGATGTTTTAGTCACTCAAAATGATATTTTAAATAGGAATCAGAATGATTGTTCAGGACTTTAAATCATGTTTTGTATTGTAATGGTTTTGACTTGAGGTTAATTGTTTTTGTGGGGGTGCCAGGTAGGTTGTGCCTACCAGAGAAAATATAGATTTCTCCTTTTTGGTTGAGAGGTAATGTGTCCCATCTGGTCCATCAAGTCTACACCAATACAATGGACTCATGTAAAAGTCAGTATGGACATACACTTTTCATAAACCCATAAAACATTGGAAATAACTTTAAAACAAATGTGTTCTTTTGCATTGGTTATATTACCAAAATAAATGATCGGTCACCCCTACAAACAATTAGTCAAAACCGTTACAATACAAAACATGATTTAAGGTCCTGAACAATCATTCTGATTCCCATGTAAAATAGCCTTTTGAGTGACTGAAACATCACCCACAATATATATATATTTTTACAATAACAATGCTCAATATCTGAGTAAAAGTCATTTTTCTCTCATGTCAAACAACCAGGAAGCCTGAAAAGACACACTGAGTGGGCAGGGACCTAATAGGCTGAGTGGGTGGGCAGCTCACCTTTTACTGACAGTTCTTGGGAAAAAGCCTACAGTTGAAGTCGGAAGTTTAGATACACCTTAGCCAAATACATTAAACTCAAATTTTCACAATTCCTGACATTTAATCCTAGTAAAAATTGCCTGTCTTAGGTTAGTTAGGATCACCGCTTTATTTTAAGAATGTGAAATGTCAGAATACTATTAGAGAAGGATTTATTTCAGCTTTTATTTCTTTCATCACATTCCCAGTCGGTCAGAAGTTTACATACACTCAATTAGTATTTGGTAGCATTGCCTTTAAATTGTTTAACCTGGGTCAAACGCTTCAGGTAGCCTTCCACAAGCTTCCCACAATAAGTTGGGTGAATTTCGGCCCATTCCTCCTGACAGAGCTGGTGTACTGAGTCAGGTTTGTAGGCCTCCTTGCTCGCACAAGCTTTTTCAGTTCTGCCCACAAATGTTCTATTGGATTGAGGTCAGGGCTTTGTGATGGCCACTCCAATACATTGACTTTGTTGTCCTTAAGCCATTTTGCCACAACTTTAGAAGTATGCTTGGGGTCATTGTCCATTTGAAAGACCAATTTGCGACCAAGCTTTAACTTCCTGACTGATGTTTGGAGATGTTGCTTCAATAAATCCACATAATGTCCCTGCCTCAGGATGCCATCTATTTTGTGAAGTGCACCAGTCCTTCCTGCAGCAAAGCACCCCCACAACATGATGCTGCCACCCCCATGCTTCACGGTTGGGATGGTGATCTTCGGCTCGCAAGCATCCCCCTTTTTCCTCCAAACATAACGATGCTCATTATGGCAAAACAGTTCTATTTTTGTTTCATCAGACCAGAGGACATTTCTCCAAAAAGTACGATCTTTGTCCCCATGTGTAGTTGCAAACCGTAGTCTGGCTTTTTCATGGCGGTTTTGGAACAGTGGCTTCTTCCTTGCTGAGCGGGCTTTCAGGTTATGTCGATATAGGACTCGTTTTACTGTGGATATAGATACTTTTGTACCTGTTTCCTCCAGCATCTCCACAAGGTTCGTTGCTGTTGTTCTGGGATTGGTTTGCACTTTTCGCACCAAAGTATGTTCATCTCTAGGAGACAGAACGCGTCTCCTTCCTAAGCGGTATGACGGCTGCGTGGTCCCATGGTGTTAATACTTGCGTACTATTGTTTGTACAAATGAACGTGGTACCTTCAGGCGTTTGGAAATCGCTCCCAAGGATGTACCAGACTTGTGGAGGTCTAAAAAAAAAAAAAAATCGGAGGTCTTGGCTGATTTCTTTTGATTTTCCCATGATGTCAAGCAAAGAGGCACTGAGTTTGAAGGTAGACCTTGAAATACATCCTCAGATAAACCTCCAATTGACTCAAATGATGTCAATTAACCTATCAGAAGCTTCTAAAGCCATGACATAATTTTCTGGAATTTTCCAAGGTGGTTTAAGGCACAGTCAACTTAGTGTATGTGAATGTCTGACCCACTGGAATTGTGACACATTGAATTATAAGTGAAATAATCTGTCGTAAATATTTGTTGGAAAAATGACTTGTGTCATGCACAAAGTAGATGTCCTAATCGACTTGCCAAAACTATAGTTTGTTAACAAGAAATTTGTGGAGTGGTTGAAAAACAAGTTTTAATGACTCCAACCTAAGTGTATGTAAACTTCCGACTTCAACTGTATGTCAAGCAACATGGACGCAGTGTTGCGGTGAGATTCTCAAGTAAATTTGCTGATACACAAAGCAATGGCACATGGTGACACAGACACTGAGTGACATGGCCGTGGCTTGCTATATAAAGTAGGCAGACAGGCATTGAGCCATTAAGTTTCTGTTCAATTGAACGTTAGAATGAGCACAACAAGTGACCTATGCAACTTCGAGCGTGGTATGATCGTCTGTACCAGGCGCACCGGATCCAGTATCACAGAAACGGACGCCCTACGGAGCTTTTCACAAACGACAGTGTCTAGGGTTTACCGAGAATTTCGCAGCAAAAAAAAAAAAATCCAGTCAGCGGCAGTCCTGTGTGTGAAAACAGCTTGTTGATGAGAGAGGTCAAAGGAGAATGGCAAGAATCGTACAAGCTATCATGATGGCCACAAACAGACAAATAAGGCGCAGTACAACAGTAGCGTGCAGAACGGCATCTCGGAAAGCACAACTCGTCAACTCACCAGGTTCCACTCCTATCAGCTAAAAACAAGAAGCGGCGGCTCCAGTGGGCACGCCATCACCAACACTGGACAATTGAGGAGTGGAAAAACATCCTCTGGTCCGAGGAATCCCAGTTCCTGTTGAGTCAGGAGTTGGCGTAAGCAGAATGGGTCTATCCTGCCTGGTGTCAACCGGTACAGGCTGGTGGTGTACTGGTGTGTGGAATCTTTTTCCTGGCACACACTAGGTCCCTTGATACTAATTGAGCAATGATTGAACGCCACAGCGTATCTGAACATTGTCACTGACCAAACCTGTTCACAGCATGAACGTACCAAACGTTCCGCAGTCCAATCTGCTGCAACTGCGTGGTGCTGTCGCGTCAGCATGGACCAACATCCCCGTGGAACATTTCCAACACCTTGTGGAATCCATGCCACAAGGAATTCAAACTGTTCTGGAGGCAAAGGGTGGTCTGACCCGGGACTAAATGAGTGTACCTATAAAAAAAAAAACTGTCCGGTGAGTCATGCAATGTCCATATATCATGACTATTAACGATAGTCAAGAAGTTTAGATGAATCTCCGTTTGACATGTGTAAGTACTTGACAACTGTATCTGAGTTTTGGGCAACCCTTCCCCCGCTTTTGTTCCATGCTGGCTGAAGACCGAGCTAGCCAGTTCCTAGCTAACACCAGACACAGATGAAAGTACAAACCTAAGTATATTTGCCTTAGATGAATAGGGGAAACCTCATTATATTTGCAGACATGCTGCAGTCAAATTTTAGCACCACTAAACTAACTACCTAAACCACTCCCCTCTGCGATATTGGTTACAAGGCGGTACCTATTTAAATTGGTGTATTAAAATGAGAGGATTTTGTGATGTCACAAAAAGCCCTTAATAATCGGCCTCCTGAATCCAAATGGGGGAATGGACCAGTAACTATATGATCAAACTTTTATCAATGTAGAAGCAATAGTCATTTTTCATACTTTGGCCATCCTACTTTGATCTGGTTTCACCCAAATATCATCAAATTTCATTAACATGATTTTGACTGTGCAAGACCTTTCAGGCCTATTCAATCAGTTTCAGTGTAAACCTGCCATGACCGACAACTGCACAGCAATTTCCTTGCTTTTCTTTAGGTGATGTCAGAGGTGTAACTGCATTGGAGCAGCTCTTGTCACCAAAGCACACCCGTCTATAAAACCCACCCGCATTGGAAGTTCAGAATGAGAAAGTGGAGGCTATATAGAAAGTGACACTCAAATTGAAACTCATTAAACAAATTAATAAGGATTGATGTCAGCCTAATTGAGGTGTAGATTACAGCACACATTCCAATGTTTCAGCTTGAAACAACAAGGCTGCATGGGATTTATACTAATGCGACTCGTGCATCCAATGGCAATGTCTGCGATAGGTATAATGCCGGGAGTCACTTGCTGATTTGACAGCTCCAACGATGTTAAACCTCTAAAATCATCGAAATAAATACACAACCTGCTATGCAGTTGTCGGTTATTGCGGGTTAAGGATTGGAAATAGCCCTAAATGTAGCACATGGTCTACTGATTGGTAGATAGCAGAGTCAAGAGCCAGAACTGAGTATCTTATGTTAGGAAAGCATCTTCGAGCACGGCATCTGTGAAAACTTCAGCCACCCTCAACAATACATCAAAGCTACCAATGTCACCAAAATATGTAATGTAACATGTAGGAAATGATATAGTATGTTTACATCAATTCGTATGTTTTATCATGGTATGTATGAAAAGAATAAAACAATGGTGCCGTATGACATATGTGGATTACTGACACTGAATTGAAGGATCAAGTGTGACAATAGATCAGTCAGTATAAATAAATCCTCTTACAATATTGAAAAGTAAAAGACGCATAGAATGGCACAAACTGAAGTGGCAATGGTGTAGGCCAACATACTTAATAATCCATTGAGTATATGACACCTAAAAACATCCTTCAGCAAAGAGATCTCTTTTCTTTGGGTTCAGTCTGAACTACTAAAACTATTTCCCAAAGCAAGCAGCATTACATGCAAATAAACATATTGAACATTATCAGCCTAAAATAATGATCTAACAGAAATAAATATACAGCTACATCATACGATTTGTAACAGAACTTGGGTCTTGGTCTATGAATACATAAGATAGAACTCTTAACTTATTGTTTTTTTAATGACTATGACCATTTTTACACCAATGAGGAAAAACGAGATCAAGTCATACAGAAACAGTACCATAGTAAAACTATTGCACCTTGCTCAGTCAGATTACGGTGAGGGATACAGAATCTATCTTCATTACATAGGCTACGTCAAGTCAAAAAATGTGCTCTTCACTACGTTCAGCCTCCCTTTCCAGTTGAGATGAGTGACATGTTTTAGAAAACTACATACATAATAATTTTAGTAGAAACCATTTTCTGCCAGACAAACACCTGTCTGTACTGAACCTTGGTAGGTCTGAAAGAAATACTGTACTTCAGGAAGTGACTCCTCTGAAGCCACACTGTGGCAAAGCAGGAAACAAAGCTGCACAGGTCAGCACAGTCCAACATCACATGACTGGGATCTCAGGTCACATACCACAATCTGAAGCTCATACCCGTTTAGGGAAGAAGGGAACATTGTAACATCTTGAAGGATTAGTTTCTTGAATATCACTTATAGTACAGCACTGAGAGGGGGGTGATACACAGAGAGAGTCAAAAAGAGAGGAGTACAGTACTGCTGGTTGAGGAGGGAGCCTGCCATAGAGATGGGAGTCTGCTCCAATCATGGCCTGTAGGTGGTTCTAGGGCTGGCGGTTTCCGTACATCAGAGGGATGATGTAACAGGAGATGTCGTCTCCAGATCCCAGCCGTTCATTAGTGATCCGCCAGCCTCGGTCCTTCAGTACTCCTCGCGCTCTCATCACCAGATCCTGAGCAGCCATCGTGTACCTGGTCACAGACATGAAGTGGAGGGGTGTTATGGCAAAAATGGTCCACTGTCAATAGTTGTATTTACTTTGTAAGATGTTGGATGTTTACGCAATTTACAAAATTGCATAATACAATGTTAGAAGGATGTCATGGAAAACTATTGAAAAATGTACTTTTACACGCACGCAGGTCCACTTGCACACAGACACACACCTACCTGTATAAGTCGTCGGGGTCACAGTTGGCCAAGAAGGTGGAGACCGATTCATTGACTTCCTTGTTGGACAGGACGTCCCAAAGGCCATCTGTTCCCATCACCAGGACGTCGTCAGCACCGTGCTCGTATTGGTTTAGGTTGTACACCGTCACCTAGAAAGAATAACAACAAAATGGGTCAGGTTGTGCACAATAACAGCAATAGCAGACTGAGTTAGCACCATGCTCGTACTGAGTCAGGTTGTACACCAGGGATCATCAACTAGATTCAGCCATGGCCCGACTGCAAATTGACTGCAAGAAGCCCAAACATATATAAAACATAATCATTTCAAAACTTGCTTAAATTTGTATACGATCACGTGTATCTCTATAATGCTTGGGAATACTTGGGAACAAATTTCCCAAATTAAAATCATCTGGAGCTAATTTCCTGGTGTTTTTAAAGTCTTATGTCCAACAATAAAAATGTGAAAACTTGGCGGTGCCAGATAAAACCACCTGCGGCCTGCCCACCAGTTAGGGAACCCTATTGTACACCTTCACCTGTAACAAACAACAGGGTCTTATTCAGGAGAGAACACCAATTACATATATAATCAAATAGGATCTCTGAGTCTGATATCAGACAACCTTGGTTTGACCATGACAGAGGAACTGTGGTACTGTACACCCTGAACCCGTAGTGTATGTGCTTTAGCCAACTCTTCTATCATCATACCATACAACAGTGTGGGAGCAGGCTACTGTAGACCCTGAAGCTAATTGCGCCAACAGTTGTTTAGAACTTCTTCCATTTTCTAATAATTGCGCCAACAGTTGTTGCCTTCTCACTAAGCTGCTTGCCTATTGTCCTGTAGCCCATCCCAGCCTTGTGCAGGTCTACAATTTTACCCCTGATGTCCTTACACAACTCTCTGGTCTTGGCCATTGTGGAGAGGTTGGAGTCTCTTTGATTGAGTGTGTGGACAGGTGTCTTTTATACAGGTAACGAGTTCAAACAGGTGCAGTTAATACAGGTATTGAGTGGAGAACAGGAGGGCTTCTTAA
Organism: Salvelinus fontinalis; assembly: GCF_029448725.1. Taxonomy (NCBI): domain Eukaryota; kingdom Metazoa; phylum Chordata; class Actinopteri; order Salmoniformes; family Salmonidae; genus Salvelinus; species Salvelinus fontinalis. Next base: position 21,915,598 of record NC_074703.1, on the reverse strand, counting down.
AGAAAAACTAACAGGTCTGTGAGAGCCGGAATTCTTACTGGTTGGTAGGTGATCAAATACTTATGTCATGCAATAAAATGCTAATTAATTACTTAAAAATCATACAATGTGATTTTCTGGATTTTTGTTTTACATTCCGTCTCTCACAGTTGAAGTGTACCTATGATAAAAATTACAGACCTCTACATGCTTTGTAAGTAGGAAAACCTGCAAAATCGGCAGTGTGTCAAATACTTGTTCTCCCCACTGTATGCACGCACCACTTTCCAGGTTTTTATTTTTTTAGAATTTTTTGAAACAAGTAATTTATTTCACTTCACCAATTTCCAGTTTCCAATCCAAAATCAAATCTAGAGTCGGCTTTCTATTCCGCAACAAAGCCTCCTTCACTCACGCCGCCAAACTTACCCTAGTAAAACTGACTATCCTACCGATCCTCGACTTCGGCGATGTCATCTACAAAATAGCTTCCAATACTCTACTCAGCAAACTGGATGCAGTTTATCACAGTGCCATCCGTTTTGTTACTAAAGCACCTTATACGACCCACCACTGCGACCTGTATGCCCTAGTCGGCTGGCCCTCGCTACATGTTCGTCGTCAGACCCACTGGCTCCAGGTCATCTACAAGGCTATGCTAGGTAAAGTGCCGCCTTATCTCAGTTCACTGGTCACGATGGCTACACCCACCCGTAGCACGCGCTCCAGCAGGTGTATCTCACTGATCATCCCTAAAGCCAAAACCTCATTTGGACGCCTTTCCTTCCAGTTCTCTGCTGCCTGCGACTGGAACGAATTGCAAAAATCTCTGAAGTTGGAGACTTTTATCTCCCTCAACAACTTTAAAAATCTGCTATCCGAGCAGCTAACCGATCGCTGCAGCTGTATATAGTTCATCTGTAAACTACCCACCCAATTTACCTACCTCACCCCCCACACTGCTTTTATTTATTTACTTTTCTGCTCTTTTGCACACCAGTATCTCTTCTTGCACATGATCATCTGATGATTTATCACTCCAGTGTTAATCTGCTAAATTGTAATTATTCGATTTATTGCCTACCTCCTCATGCCTTTTGCACACATTGTATATAGATTCTCTCTTTTTTTTCTACCATGTTATTGACTTGTTTATTGTTTACTCCATGTGTAACTCTGTGTTGTCTGTTCACACTGCTATGCTTTATCTTGGCCAGGTCGCAGTTGCAAATGAGAACTTGTTCTCAACTAGCCTACCTGGTTAAATAAAGGTGAAATAAAAATAAAATAAATAAATAAAACATTTGTACTATTTTGTGTATGTCCATTACATGAAATCCAAATAAAAATCTATTTCAATTACCGGTTGTAATGCAACAAAATAGGAAAAATGCCAAGGGGGACGAATACTTTTGCAAGACACTGTACAAGATAGTGTGTGTGTGTGTGTGTGTGGGTAGAATGGTGCCAGGATGCTACACACAGTGTGTCATCATTGGATTTACCTCTGGACAGCAGGACAGGAAAGGCTTGATGTAGATGTTGGAATCGTGGACTTTAAGATCATGGTCACCAAGGCCTCTGGTCACTCCTATAGTGGCCATTACTCTGGCCTGAGGAAAAGTTTTAAAGACACCAGTTAGTATACTATTAAACTAAGATATACATCACTTTTTCCTATGTAATAAACTCTGTTATAAATTCTGTTCACATCCACATTTAAACACAGACACACACACTCTCTCGCATTCACGCACGTTACACACACACAAACAACCTTTTTCCCTTCGCCGTAGACCAGTGGGAACCTTAGGTCCTCATCTTCTATGGTTTTATACGCCCTGTGTGGAAAGAGGAGACAATAATGGGTTTTTATTTCATGGTTTATAGCGCTGAGCATTACACACTGTATTTGATGTTCCTCATTATACCTGTCGCTGAAGGGAGGAGAGAACGCGAGAGATGGAGCGAGATGACAGAGAAAGAAAACAGTAAAAATCAGCTGAGAACGAGGGAAGCAGATGGAGACCTCAGAGAGCTCTTTCAATTATGTTAGAGTTCATGTAGTTTTTCCTTCTTTGCTTTATAACAGGGAAGGGAGACAATATGGTTCTTCAGAGCCACAGTCAGCAAGTTTAATCCCTTCCTCTAGTTTCACATACACACACTGTGGTCTAAGGCACTGGATCTCAGTGCAAGAGGCATCGCTACAGTCCCTGGTTCGTATCCAGGCTGTATCACATCCGGCCGTGATTGGGAGTCCCATAGGGCGGCGCACAATAGGCCCAGCGTCGTCCGATCAGTGTAGGCCGTCATTGTAAATAAAAATGAGTTCTTCACTGACTTGCCTAGTTAAATAAAGGTTAAAAAGGAGTTTGTGTGAATTTCACAGTCATTTCCAGGCGGCTCACTAGCAAGTAAGTTACTGTATTTCATATTGCAGTACACCTATTGTAATCTAAATACACTCAATGCAAGCACTGTGTAATGACACACATTACAATACCGTAGAATTGATTGTATTATGCTGTAAAAAGTAAATGTTACCATAATCCCCCCCCCCCCCATGGCAGAGAGAAACATTTGTTTTAAAGTTAATTTCCTGCAGTTCTACAAATTTTGCCATGGGGCAGAGACATTCTTTGCAGTTTTACAGCAATCTCCTGCAATTCTGCCCATTTTACCATGGAGGGAGTGGAGATTTGTTTTTGCAGTTTTAATGGCTAATTGAGTGACTGTCAGTGACTGACATGAGATAAAAACTGCTGATGCACAACCGAATTTCAAAGTTGCACCCTGTATATTCTACTATTCTAACTCTCATCAATAAATTGAGACCTCGACTGACTTCCAAAAAACTGTCGCCGGCGACCCCTTCACTTATGCCTGTGTTTCCATTGAATTACATTGTCCACTCTACCGATAGTTTTGTCACACAAACTTTTGCGATAAATGACAAACTTGCCCAATTTGGTTTTCGCACATGGTCTCTAGACAGCAGTTCGCTGATAAAGTGGACACGGGACAGATTATGAGATAGATAATTGTTTGTTAATGGCAGCTAAGCATCAATCATCATGTCACTAGCATACAAATTAAGACCCTTGATATTTATTGGAAAGGAGCATTGAGCTCATCACCGTGCACTTTCACCAACCTGTAGCCTAAACTGTGCATGCTTTTTCAATTCGCACACAACATAATATCGCATGACTGCACATTTACCTTGAAATGATTATGGTTCTATCAGCAATTGTGCATTTCGTTGCATTTTTAATTTTACCTACACAAAAAGGTCATGTCGAACGAACAAATTGTCGGTCAACATTTATGAAATTGTACCGACACTTCCTGTTTCCATTACACGTCTTTGATTTTTTTTCTTATACGCCAGGAGTTTACTAGCATAAAAACTGAGGAGGAAACGTGGTTAGTGACTGATATGAAGGCTTGTTTACTACTGTGACTGTGACACAAAGAACGTTGCAATAGTACACAATACCGAAGATGGAATAGAAATAGATTGTCATTCTATTCCTGTAATTGGAGTTACACTGGAAGGGCAGATCATGTTGATTACTCCAATAATAACAATATAATAACAATAAAATAACATTTAATGTGACCCATAGAGAAACTGTACCATCCAGAGCAATAGCTGTAAAAAATATCAGTACACATCCATATATTGGAGAGCGATACTGAACAAGTTCCCCCTCCTCATCTAGCCTCGATTGAACCTTCCTGAATCAGCTCACTGTGGTAATGATAATATACTGTACTCACATAACATCAAACAGCATATTTAAACAGACAGGCTCTGCCCAGCCCACATCTCTCCGTTATGTCTACCTTTCTCTCGTGCAAGACCCAAGGCTCTGGGTATACTACAGAGATGAAGGTGAAACACTGTCTCACTCATTATAACCACTCTGCCTTCCCAAGGACATTAATTAGTGAATGGAGTGCATAGACGCATGCACATCCCAGCAGAATGCCGGATCTCTCTAAACCAACAAGATCTCACGATCTCACTTCAAAACTCAACAGATAAATTAAGGCATTCATTCCGACTGGTTAAAGTAAGGGTTAAGGTTTGGGATAAGGTTAAAACAGAAAAAAATACAAATTAGGGCCTCAAACTGGGAATGAACCCGTAATCCTCTGAGCTGTAGTTCATGGTTTAGAGACGGTTAAAAGAGGGATTTCACCCTGGGGGACCATGGGTTTGTTTTGATCATGACAGAGGGATTTCTATGTCAGTGATAGGGTGCATTGTTCGCACGCCAAACAATGCACCCTACGACGACTTTCAGTGTATTGGGATGGAAGGTGCAAGATCTGAAAATAAATCTAGTCATGCTTGTGGCATTTTGCGGAGTCTCTATTTCATACTGATCGCATGGTCATGGTCATGATATGAGAACTGAGGATGGATGAACAACATTGTAATTACTCCACAATACTAACCTAAATGACAGAGTGAAAAAAAGGAAGTCCGTACCGAATAAAAAAGATTCCAAAACATGCATTCTGTTTGCAACAAGTCACTTAAGAAATACTGCAAAAAATAGAAAACAAGGTTGTCCACTATCGGCATATCTATTTATTATTGGTATCAAAATGTTAGCTGTTAAAATTAGATCCAACAATAATATTAAGAGATTAGAAATCTGTGGCTATACGCTGATGATTCATGTTTCTTTTTAAACCACAATTAGAATCCTTCCACAGGAGGGAATCTAGATAATTTTGCTAAACTTCCTGGATTAAAAGTGTACTATATTACTTATTGGATCACAAAAAAATGCAACTTTTACATTACCGTGTAGTTTACCAATAAAATGATCTGACGGTGATGTGGATATACTCGGTATACATATCCCGAAAGAAAGAAATGATCTCACTCCAATACATTTTAATAGAAAGTTAACAAAAATAGATAAGATCTTGCTACCATGGAAAGAAAAATAACTGTCTATTTGTGGAAAAATCACCCTGATTAACTCTTTAGTCATATCACAGTTTATCTATTTGCTTATGGTTTTGCCTACACCTAGTGACCTGCTTTTTAAATTATATGAACAAAAAATATTCAACTTTATTTGGAATGGCAAGCCAGACAAAATTAAAAGGGCCTATTTATATAATGAATATGAATTCGGAGGGCATAAATTATTATTAAATATTAAAGCATTAGACCTCTCACTAAAGGCATCAGTCATACAAAAATTATACTTCAATCTGAAATGGTTCTCTAGTAAATTAGTAAGAATGTCTCACCCCATGTTCAAGAATGGCCTTTTTCCTTTTATTCAGATTACAACTGCTCACTTTCGGTTATTAGAAAACGAAATCTCCGAAATCTCGTTATTTTTAAACAAGCCTCAGAATTGGTTGCAATTTCAGTTTAATCCACCTGAAAAGATAGAACAAATATTACAACAAATATTGTGGTTAAACTCAAATATACTAATTGATAAAAAAAAAACGATTTTTCAATAAAATGTTTAAAAAAGGTATAATTTTTGTAAATTATATCATAAATAGGACTGGTGGAGTTGTCACACATGCAGGTAACACAGACATATGGAAATGTCTGCTCTACCCAAAATTACAACCAACAAATTGCAGCATTACCACAAAAATGGAAGAGGCAAGTAGAAGGAACTTGTCTGTCGGAGACCATAAATGGTTAAAGAAAATTGTGATGAATAAAAATATATACCAATTTCCTTTAAGGACCAAAATATCGACAGCTGTGCCATATAAATCGCAAAACATTTGGGAAGAGATTTTCGATGTACCGATTCCACGGCACTGTGATAACATACAGGAACTCAAGTCCTTCTGTTCATCCGACCTAGAATATCTTCACAATCAAATTCCCGACTGTACTATCTCCCGAGATCATTTTCGTCAATAATAGCCACAGTGGTCTATCCCCCCTCAAGCCTATACCACGACGGCCCTCAAAGAACTTCACTGGACTTTATGCAAACTGGAAACCACATATCCTGAGGTTGCATTTATTGTAGCTGGGGATTTTAAGGAAAAGGCTCCCGAAATTCTATCAACATATTGATTGTTGTACTCACACTGCTAAAACTCTCGACCATTGTTATACTACCTTCCAGAATGCATTTAAGGCCCTCCCCCACCCTCCATTCAGGTAAATTGGACCACGATTCCATCTTGCTCCTCCCCTCCTATAGGCAGAAACTCAAACAGGAAGCACCCGTGGTAAGGACTATTCAACGCTGGTCTGACCAATTGGAATCCACGCTTCTAGATTGTTTTGATCAAGCGAACTGGGATTAGTTCAGAGTAGCCTCAGAAAAAAATATATACCGATACGGTGAAATAGTTTATCAGGAAGTGCATAGGAGATGTTGTATCCACTGTGACTATTAAAACATACCCCAACCAGAACCTGTGGATAGATGGGAGCATTCGCGCAAAACTGAAAGGGCAAACCACCGCATTTAATCAGGGTAAGAAGACTGGGAATATGGAAGAATACAAACAGTGTAGTTATTCCCTCCGCAAAGCAGTCAAGCAGGATAAACGTCGGTATAGTGACAAAGATGAGTCCCAGTTCAACGGCTCAGACACGAGACGTATTTGGCAAGGTCTACAGACAATCACGGATTATAAAAGGAAAAAGGACACCGACGTCTTGCTTCCAGACAGGCTTAACATCTTCTTCGCTCGCTTTGAGGATATAATACAGTGCCACCGACGCGGCCCGCTATCACGGACTGTGGGCTCTCCTTCTCTGTAGCCGACGTGAGAAAGACATTTAAGCATGTTAACCCTCGTAAGGCTGCCGGCCCAGATGGTATCCCTAGCCACATCCTCAGAGCATGCACAGACCAGCTGGCTGGTGTGTTTACAGATAAATTCAATCTCTCCCTATCCCAGTCTGTTGTCCCCACATGCTTCAGGATGGCCACCATTGTCCCTATACCTAAGTCATTTAGTTCAATTACCTTTGCTTTCTATCGCCCCGTAGCACTCACCTTTGTCATCATGAAGTGCTTTGAGAGACTAGTCGAGGATCATATCACCTCCACCTTACCTGCCACCTTAGACCCACTTCAATTTGCTTACCGCCCCAATAGATCCACAGACGATACAATCGCCACAACACTGCACACTGCCCTGTCCCATCTGGACAGGAGGCATATCTACGTCAGAATGCTGTTCATTGACTATAGCTCTGCATTCAACACCATAGTACCCTCCAAGCTCATCATCAAGCCTGAGGCCCTAGGTCTGAACCCCGCCCTGTGCAACTGGGTCCTGGACTTCCTGATGGGTCGCCCCCAGGTGGTGAAGGTAGGAAACAACACCTCCTCTTTACTGATCCTCAACACTGGGGCCTCATAAGGGTGCATGCTCAGCCCCCTCCTGTACTCCCTGTTCACCCATGACTGCGTGGCCAAGTACGCCTCCAACTCAATGTCTAGTTTGAGAAACAGACGCCTCACAAGTCTTCAACTGGCAGCTTCATTAAATAGTACCTGCAAAACACCAGTCTCAACGTCAACAGTCAAGAGGCGACTCCTGGATGCTGGCCTTCTAGGCAGAGTATCAAAGAAAAAGACATATCTCAGACTGGCCAATAAAAATAAAAGATTAAGATGGGCAAAAGCACACAGATACTGGACAGAGGAACTCTGCCGAGAAGGCCAGCATCCCGGAGTCGCCTCTTCACTGTTGACGTTGAGACTGGTGTTTTTTATGAGTACTATTTAATGAAGCTGCCAGTTGAGGACATGTGAGGCGTCTGTTTCTCAAACTAGACAGTAATGTACTTGTCATCTTGCTCAGTTGTGCACCGGGGCCTCCCACTCCTCTTTCTATTCTGGTTAGAGACAGTTTGCGCTGTTCTGTGAAGGGAGTAGTACACAGCGTTGTACGAGATATTCAGTTTCTTGCCAATTTCTCGCATGGAATAGCCTTAATTTCTCAGAACAAGAATAGACTGATGAGTTTCAGAAGAAAGGGCTTTGTTTCTAGCCATTTTGAGCCTGCAATCAAACCCACAAATGCTGATGCTCCAGATACTCAACTAGTCTGAAGAAGGACAGTTTTATTGCTTCTTTAAATCAGGACAACAGTTTTCAGCTGTGCTAACATCATTGCAAAGGGGTTTTCTAATGATCAATTAGCCTTTTAAAATTATAAACTTGGATTAGCTAACACAATGTGCCATTGGAACACAGGTGTGATGGTTGCTGATAATGGGCCTCTATACGCCTATGCAGATATTCCATTCAAAATCTGCAGTTTCCAGCTACAATAGTCATTTACTACATTAACAATGTCTACACTGTATTTCTGATCAATTTGATGCTATTTTAATGGACAAAAAAGGTGCTTTTCTTTCAAAAACAAGGACATTTCTAAGTACTCATTCAAGGGTTTTCCTTTATTTTTACTATTTTCTACATTGTACAAGACACCAAAACCATGAAATAACACATACAGTATGGAATCATGTCGTAACCAAAAAAGTGTTAAACAAATCAAAATATGTTTTATATTTGAGATGCTTCAAATAGCCCCCCTTTGCCTTGATAACAGCTTTGCACACTGTTGGCATTCTCTCAACCAGCTTCATGAGGTAGTCACCTGGAATACATTTCAATTAACATGTGTGCCTTGTTAAAAGTTAATTTGTGGATTTTCTTCCCTTCTTAATGTGTTTGAGCCAATCAGTTGTGTTGTGACAAGGTATAGGGTGGTATACATAAGATAGCCCTATTTCATACAGAAGATAGCCCCCCACAAAAAAGGTATTGACTCAGGGGTGTGAATACTTATGTGAGTTCTATATTTAATTTTCAATAACTTTGCACAATTTTCTAAAAACATGTTTTCACTTTGTCATTATGGGGCATTGTGTTTAGATGAGTGAGAGAAAAATAATAATTGTATCCGTTTTGAATTCAGGCTTTAACACAACAAAATGTGGAATAAGTCAAGGGGTATGAATACTTTCTGAATGCACTGTATACAAGGTGACAATTGTTTTTCCAGTCTCTGAAAGTTTATAACTCCTGTGGTGCAGTGCTTCCTGATCTGGACCCGTACCTCCCCCAATACAGGCTTTTTTGAAAGGGAGGGAGACACAACACAAAATCCTTTGTGAAAAAACGAAGAACTGACCAGACCGCAATGGCTTCAAATGATTCCTCTCATCAACACAAATTTGACGATGGAGCATTTTTTGATATTCTATTCTATTGACATTCAAATTATTGTTCTGTTTACTAACTTAACTAGGTAGCTAGTCTAGCTAGCTAAGTTAGCTAAACAGCTATCGGTAGCTATATCTATGAGGTTTTTACAAATCGGAGATCTATTTTATCTTGATAGTAAAACGTATATATTGTTTTCATAGAAATTGCTACTGAACAGCAAGCTACTAACATTGCAACCAGCTACCTAAAGCTAGGTTTACCAGTAAACGTTAGCTTGACTGGAGTTGGCTAGCTAGTTTGCCTGGTGCCTGCTAACTTGCTATGTGCCAAGCCTCGCTGTCACAGCCGTCAACAGAAGCAGACCAAGGTGCTGCGTGGTAAGCGTTCATAATCCTTTTTATTAGAAAAATGACGCCAACTAAACAATAAACAAAATAAACAACCGTGAAGCTTAAGGGCTATGTGCCACAAACAAAGTTAACTTCCCACAAACACAGGTGGGAAAAAGGGCAGCCTAAGTATGGTTCTCAATCAGAGACAACGATAGACAGCTGTCCCTGATTGAGAACCCTACCTGGCCAAAACATAGAACATAGAATACCCACCCCAACTCACGCCCTGACCAAACCAAAATAGAGACATAAAAAGGATCTCTAAGGTCAGGGCGTGACAGTACCCCCCCCCCCCCCCCAAAGGTGCGGACTCCGACCGCAAAACCTAAACCTATAGGGGAGGGTCTGGGTGGGCATCTATCCGTGGTGGCGGCTCAGGTGTGGGACGCAGACCCCGCTCCACCACTGGCTCACCCCACTTTGGTGGCACCTCTGGTGCGGGGACCCTCGTCGTCGACCCCGGATTGGGGACCCTCGTTGCGGGCCCCGGACTGGGCTCCCTCGTTGCGGGCCCCGGACTGAGCACCCTCGTTGCGGGCCCCGGACTGGAGGCCTTCGCTGGAGGCTTCGTGCCATGACTCCTCACTGGAGGCTTCTTGCCATGGATCATCACTGGAGGCTTCGTGCCATGGATCATCACTGGAGGCTTCGTGCCATGACTCCTCACTGGAGGCTTCGTGCCATGGATCATCACTGGAGGCTTCTTGCCATGGATCATCACTGGAGGCTTCTTGCCATGGATCATCACTGGAGGCTTCTTGCCATGGATCATCACTGGAGGCTTCTTGCCATGGATCATCACTGGAGGCTTCGTGCAATGGATAATCATTGGAGGCTTTGTGCCATGGAGCATCACTGGAGGCTTCTTGCCATGGATCATCACTGGAGGCTTTGTGCCATGGATCATCACTGGAGGCTTTTTGCCATGGATCTTCACTAGAGGCTTCTTGCCATGGATCATCACTGGAGGCTTCGTGCCATGGATCATCACTGGAGGCTTCTTGCCATGGATCATCACTAGAGGCTTCGTGCCATGGACCATCACTGGAGGCTTCTTGCCATGGATCATTACTGGAGTGAGGAGACGTATGGGCAGTCTGGTACGTGGAGCTGCCACAGTGCTCACAAGGCTGGGGAGACACGCAGGAGGATTAGTTATAGGCGCAGGCACAGGACTCACCAGGCTGGAGAGACATACAGGAGGCCCTGTCCTTCTGGGGACAGGCACAGGATACACTGGGCCGTGGAGGCGCACTGGAGGTCTTGAGCGTAGAGCCTGCACAACCCGTCCTGGCTGGATGGTTATTTTTGCCCTGCAGATGTGAGGCACTGGCACAGGACCCACTGGGCTGTGCAGATGCACAGTGGATATCCTGGGCCGTAGTGACGTACTGCCGGCATCCTCCAACCTGGCTGGATGCCCACTCTAGCCCGGCCGATTCGGGGAGCTGGAAGGTAGCGCACCGGGCGCTCTGCACGCGCACTGGAGACACTGTGCGCTCCACCGCATAACATGGTGCCTGACCAGTACGACGCTCGCCAAGGTAAGCAAGGGGAGTTGGCTCAGGTCTCCAACCTGACTCAGCCACACTCCCCATGTGTCCCCCCCCCCCCCCAATATATATCTTTTTTTTGGAGCTTCCTCTCGGGCTTCCTTGCTAGCCGAGTCCCTTCGTAACGCTGCCGCTCTGCTCTTGCTGCCTCCAGTTCCTCCTGTGGACGGCGATACTCCCCAGCCTGCCTCCATGGTTCCTTACCGTCCAGGATCTCCTCCCAAGTCCATGAATCCTGGACACGCTGCTCCTCCTTACCACGCTGCTTGGTCCGTTGTTGGTGGGAAGTTCTGTCACGGCCGTCAACAGAAGCAGACCAAGGTGCAGCGTGGTGAGCATACATTATCCTTTTTATTATAAAAATTACGCCAACAAAACAATAAACAAAATAAACAACCGTGAAGCTTAAGGGCTATGTGCCACAAACAAAGTTAACTCCCCACAAACACAGGTGGGAAAAAGGGCAGCCTAAGTGTGGTTCTCAATCAGAGACAACGAAAGACAGCTGTCCCTGATTGAGAACCCTACCTGGCCAAAACATAGAACTACAAAACATAGAACATAGAATACCCACCCCAACTCACGCCCTGACCAAACCAAAATAGAGACATAAATAGGATCTCTAAGGTCAGGGCGTGACACTCGCATTTGTAACCTGTTAGCAAACATGTGTAACATCAACACCTGTAAAAAAATTTACTAGCTAGCTATGGAACATAATTGACAAAGGTTGACATTGAAATGCATCCACTATCTTAATATTAACCAATCTAAAAACTATAAGCATCACACATGATAGCATTCCAAACAGATGTAAATAACAATTATTGGCTATCCAGCCAGCTAGGTTTACTAACAGTGAGGAGAAACAATAATGCAATAATTTACTGTTGTTGTCACGCCCTGACCATAGAGAGCTTTTATTCTCTATGTTGGTTAGGTCGGGGTGTGATTTAAGGGTGGGTTATCTAGGTGAATTATATTTCTATGTTGGCCTAGTATGGTTCCCAATCAGAGGCAGCTGTTTATCGTTGTCTCTGATTGGGGATCATATTTAGGTAGCCATTTCCCATTGTGCTTTGTGGGATCTTGTCTAGGTATAGTTGCCTGTGAGCACTACTCTGAGCTTCACGTGTCGTTTGTTTGCTTTATTGTTTTGTTCTTTAAGTTTTCTATTCCAAAATAAAGGATGGAAACATACCACGCTGCATCTTGGTCCGCTCATTTCAACGATCGTGACAGTTGTAAATCTATTTTTGTCTTACAGACAATACCTTGTGGTACCTGGGCTTCTTCCTGGAGTGGATTCTAGATAGAGAGAAACATAATTCCTTTGCCTGTGTGTTTTCATTGGAGCAGAACTGTATCCCTCTCAATGGATTGGACATTATGCTAGATTTTAAGCAATAGATGACAAGAGGAGCTGAATGGCAGTTTAATCATGACAACACCCCTCCCATCATTTGCTAATCAACAGATGTCTGCACTTTACACCTCAAGACATATATTCCCTGCACTTTACTACATTGATCATACTGTATTTTCTTCCTGAATATTTCTTTGTGAATGGCAATTTCATCATGACCATCTCTCTCATCATCTGCTGATCCATCAGTTCTCATTTTGAGTTAGCATTAAATAGTGTACATTCCCCTGTATTTTAGAATTTGACAAATCTTTTTGGGGGGGATATCTGAATGTCTAAAGGCCAGTTTATACTCCGGTGGTGGAATGTCTGTAAACATGAAAAAAGTTTAAGTCTCTGCGACTGTCGCAATGTCCATTGACGTGGTTACCAGACTGCCACAGCAACCAAACCAAATCCTCCTGAGACCAGATGATGTAGGAGTTCTAAAATTGTCAGATAGAATGACCTACTTTTATTTCATCACACTGTGGCAGTAACCTATTTTCTGTAAGCTCGCCATTAGCTTGTAAATAATGATGTTGTGGGTTTATTTACCTGTAATAATGAATAAAAAGTAACTAAAGTCTAGACGTTTAGATACTAGCTAGCAACAAACCAAAATATTGTTTAGAAAATTGCTTTTAGTTGCCTGGCTTGATTGGTTGACATTTACTGAATATATTTTTAAACAAATGTGTTTAATCTCTATTATTAAAATAGAGAAAGTATGCTATTTGGAGCACCGGGCTGCTGATGTCATGCAGAGGCTGTCATTTTGTGTTTATACTTTTTCAGAACGACAACGACAAGTTTGATGTCGGACGACAATAGAATGTTCATGATGTTGCTACGACAATTGTCTACAGGCATGTCAATATACGGACTGTAAACCTGCCTTGACATCTGTTTGATGCTATAAAGCCCTGTATAACTTAAATACAAATATTGTGTGAATCCAATAAAGGCAGACACATTTTTAAGATTAATATAAAATATCTGTATTTATTTTATGGTGGTTCTACATCAGGGGTGTCAAACTCATTCCATGGAGGGCCTAGTGTCTGCAGGTTTTTGGGTTTTCCTTTCAATTAAGCCCTAGACAACCAGGTGTGGGGAGTTCCTAACTAATTAGTGATGTTAATTCATCAATCAAGTACAAGGGAGGAGCGAAAACCCGCAGACACTCGGCCCTCCGTGGAATGAGTTTGACACCTGTGTTCTACATGGTCTTATGTTGAGCCACACTGTCCTTTATCCGGCTTCGGTACACTGGCAATGGTGTTGTTTGGCATGGTGGGCTGGGGAAGCTAAGATTCTTTGTGCTTGTGGTGAATGGTCTTGTCCTGTCTGCGGTGTACAGCCAGCTGGATAAGACTCTGCCAGAAGTGGTGAGTGCAGGGCTCGTAGACGTTCTTAAACACCAACTGTTTGGATCTCTTGCAGAAGATTTGCTGGTACTGCACGTCTCCTGGAAAGACATGGTTGTGGTGTTAGCATTTTACACTCATTTGGGGGAAGGGACGTAGGGCACTACTTTATTGATAAAAGTGTCAACTGAATGGGACCTAAGTGTTCAGAGACAGGCTAGTGTATTGTTTGGGACAATGAGGGACATTGGGAGCTACATTTGAGAGGAAAGGCTGCAATAGGTCTGAAAATTCTTAGGAGTGCAGTTCTTACACTGATTGAGGAGAAATGGCACCTCAATAGCTCTCATACACAACAGTACATGTTATGTCTCTAAACCCTGTGCACTCAACCCTGCGCAACCAAAAAAAACTCCCTCATCTCAAAGACCTGTTTGTAAACTTCCCCCAGCCCATTGACTTTGACAGATCATTCTTGTCAATAGTTGCTCTTGGCAGGGGGATTTTTGTAGTAATGTTTTTGTATTGTGTTTTTTGAGAATCTGCCAACTTACCTTCACCTTGTGCAGAGCCAGCGGTTGGAAAAGCATCCTGGTGGAATCAGATTCTGTACCACCTAAAACAAAATACATACCAATACACAATTAAACCACACCACTAACTGTATTGATCTGTATTAGACTGGCTAGCTTAGCACACCTAACATGGACATTTTAATATTGTCAGCTTGCTGTTAGCTAGTTAGCATCACTAAATTGGCAGCAAGATGTCTAGCCAGCTGAGAACCGACAAGCTAACCAACCGTAGACAATTGATACACATTCATCATTGCTAACAACACACAAACAGAGAGTGAGTTAGCTATGTTGGCAATTCTATTTTTAGTAACAAGTGTTTTCCAGACAAGAGTGAAAATTCTGGCTACAAGATTCACATACTCTTATTTGCAAATGTTAGCTAGCTTACATTAACGTTAGTCAAAGATGTTAAATCTGCTGAAGGTAGCTACCAGTCTAGCAGTGACTAGCATTGCTTAGGCTAAATTGATTGACAGTAGTGTGTATCCAAAAGATAGCTATGCGATTTAATTGATGGCTTTCAGAGTTCAATACAGCACTGTAGCGAGCTAGCTGATTTAGTCCAGCTAGGCTAGCAAGCTAGCTAATGGTAGGTTACCTTAAATTGAGAATATTCTGTTTTGTTGTGAAGGAAAAAAAGCTGGCGTCGAAATGAATTCCCCATCAGTTCAGCCTAAAAAATCCCTCTGATAATCTTTGGTCACCGTAAACTTCATTCTTCATAGCCACAAGCCACTGGAAGCATCAGGGTAAATCTCTGGTTGGTAGAACGGTGAAAGATAACTCATTTTTAATTAGCACAGCCAGGCACAGAGCAAACACCACACTGGCATGATGACAAACGTTATCAAACGTTTCCCTGTGGTGTTCTTTCAAAGTAACAACACTATCTAAATCCAAGTTTGTGGGCACGCCCCATCGACCTAGCGGTGCTGTATCTGCATTCGCTATGAATGTCGGACTTTGTGCTTCACTATGAGCAGACAAATACACAGGAAGTCAAAACTTCCTGACTACCAGTGAAATACTTGTGGTATGGATAATTGTTTATGTTTATGTCAAAAACTTAATGTTGTTAACATAGTAATGACTATATGCAGAGCCAGGGTGAAGTGTCCCTTTAAGTTAAACATGAATTCAAACTGGATAAGGGAAGGGACAGGGTTAAAAGAGAAAACATTTAAACAAGTGCCTAGCACCGGGATTGAACCCGCGATCCTCGGAGTCGTAGTGAGGTTTAAGACATTCCTCTATTGTAATAGGTGCTTACGTTGCCCCTAGTGACCAGTATTGAAGGCATCTCCTGACCTCCTGGGGACCCCGACATACGTTGAATACTGAAGTGGATTTGGTGTGACCTGGCTGCCTTAAACACAGAGGATTCGACATAACGCATTATGTGACATGGCCTGCTTCCCCACAGTGAGTTTTCTAGTCCATCCTGGTCCAATCTGAGCTGCATGCTGTGTCCCAGGAGAGCAGAGCTTCATCACTGTATAAAGGAGCTCCACACTGTAGCACCAGCCACATGCTCCCTCTGCCCGTCATCCCCATCCCAGCATCTCTCCTCCTCTCCCCTACCCATGCCTCTCTTTACCTCCCTCTGTCTTTCCCCCTGTTTCTCTCTCTCCCCTTCCTCCACGGTTCATCTAAAGAACAGGGAGGAAGGGTGTTTGTACATGCACTAGGCACACACCATCCATCCCTTTAACACACTGCAGAGACACAAAACAGAGAGAGCACCGCCCATCCTGCCTGGCGGGCCTAACAACCATGCTAGTACTGCACACAGCACCCTGCCTGACACACACACCAGGGGAGTAAAGGGGGGGATAGAGGGAGAGATACTTAGGGTGAATTACGATGGAGTGAAAAAGGGGGAGCAATAGTGATAGATACTTGGTATGAATAAAGATGGAGAGGGAGAGAAAAAAGGAGGGTGATAAGTATAGCTATATATAGTGGTTAACAATTAAGGAGATAGGGTAGAGAGAACAGGCACACAATAACTATAGGTAGGCCTACATACAGTACAGTGGATAAAGATGATGGAAAGATACCCATACAGAGACTGCTTTTAGAAGGCTGCATTGTTCAGTTTACATGTGTTTTGTAACAGATTGGGAGGATTCAATCTGGTAGATGAAGTGTACTGACCATCCATTCATTGTGAAGTCTCTGTAGAGCATCCTCTTGCCCACCTCCTTCCTCTGTACTCTCCTGGGGAACTCCAGATGGGTGAACTCTCCTCCCAATAGGTGAGGCTGCATGAAGCCCTGCACACAGACAGAAAATGTTACATTACATTGGCTATGTTCAGACAGGGCAATCTATGCCCTGACAGCCAATGTAATCTGTCAAGACATTTCTAAAAGATCCTTGTTGAAAAAAAATCAATAAGGGAGTCGCATGATATTGTATAGAATCACACACTGTAACCTTTCATGCAGAGAAAGGAGAGCAAGTCCAAGGTATCCTGACTTATAATCACAACTAGCTATATATTATAAATGTAAATGACTGGTGTCCATGAAAAAAAGTGAGCCACGGTTCTCTTCTCACCAGGAACTGTAGCCGTTGTCTCTCTGACTCTGGAGTGAACTCTGTGGACATGGGTATGACCTTCCCGTCCCTTATAATGATCGCCCTGGGGATACACGCACAAATGCACGAGCACACACAAACACACACACACACACAAAATAAAGATATTAAAAGGTCCAACCAATAAATAAAAAAATTCAAGCAGAATGGTTCTACTAAGCTACATGGAAGGTCATACCAAGGATCCTTTTGCTATTTGATTTTTAAGACTGCTTGAAGTATAAAAAAAAGATATACCAAAAATGACTTGATGAAAATGTTTTTGGGGGCCTTACTGCTATTAGCCCATACAAATACATTGCATAACAGATTCACTACATGGAATAACAGACAGTCCCCCCCCAAAAAATCTGTTCTGAATTTGTTCTGAAGTGTCTGTCCTATATCAGAGATATAAGATTATATATATATATATATATATATTTACATGTATCTAACCCCTTATTTTGGCACTAAACTGTCTCCATATATACTTCCATTGATTTTTTTTAACTGGTAGTGAGAACCTTCAGATGAGTCTTGTGAGGCCTGTGGGCATTAGCGTGTAACCCAAACTGTCTGGACGCTACAAACAGAAGTGTGCAGATTGGCTGTACCAATTCAGATGAGTCTCAAGACGCTTGTGGGGGTGAGATTCCCCCCCTTTACATAGAGGGGTCATAATAGTTTGTAGTCCAAACCGTTCGAACACTACAGACGATTTTGTAAGAAGACAGATTTTTGGGATGTCTCATGGTCTGACAAACACTGCTCTAGCGCTGTCACAGATCCATGGATTGAGACTCATCCAATCGGCAAAAAAATAAAATAGCTCTAGCTTAAACTGAGGGATTTTTATGGGGATTTTTGTATTATGCTAATTAGATTTCCGTGGAAGCGAGTACATTGACCTTAATTGCCAAAATCTAGTACTTATCCCTTTAAAAAGAGCCCCTTGGAAGAAATATTAACAACATGGGAAAAAATGAATATAGGGGAAACACTGACACGTTAGATTAGCCTAGCGTACCACCAATATGTTAAGAGTAGGTTTGTGCATTTTTGGGACAAGGCAGCTCAGGATCAAATCAGGATAGATACAACACACACACACTAACCTGCTGTCTCCCGCGTTTCCCACATATAGCTTTCCAAGCAGATAAACAACACACAGTGCTGTGCATCCTCCAGTGATATTATACACCTGCTTCTCCCTCTCTATCTGGGCATCCTGAAAACACACGCACACACACAGACACACACACATTAGTCAACCTAAAATTGGGTTTGTGAATACAGTGAATAACATGTATGTTTTGAATTTGACCCCCCCAAAAATCTATGAAACTAATAGGTGACAGACTACAAATATAACATGCAATTAACACCTAGTTCAAGCAATAAGACTTCTTTCAGAGGTTTCTGAGGAAGAGAATAAACTAAAAGGCAAGAAACAGTGATCTGGGGCTAAGCATGTGCTGTCTGTGCAGAAGGTGTCTGTGCGGGAGAGAGGAGCAATGGTGTGGTTTCTCTCCTACGCATTCTGCTTGTATGCTGATCGGCCATCTGATGACTCTGACCAGCACAGACAGGCGGCAGCTGAGGGCACTGCCAGGATAATGCCCTTCCACCCTCACCAGAGGGAGTTCAAAGAGTACATCATTTTTTGCTTGATCTTGCCTGGCGCAACGGAACCAATGGAACACTGGGAAACGCAGGACATTCTGAGACAAAGTAAAGATATGCAACAATAAATAGATCCTTTCAAACTCTGTGGGGGTTAGAAGACAGTTTAAGTCGGTATGAGTTTTTAAAAAACAGCCAACGCATACAGTAAGGTCAGCCGGAGTAAGCCTACAGTGTGCTCAGTCTAGAGAAAGGATATGTTCATAAATTCATCTCCCATACTACTGTACTATACATCCTTTCTGCCCTGATGGATAGTATAACTAAGCCCTGCAGCAGGTGATGCTCTTTAAAGGTTACAGTATCTTGCTCCTGGGTGATTGAGCCTCAGGCTCTTCAAAATGCAGGCAGTTTCACTGGCCTTAGCCTTACTAAATGTTAAGGGAACATGAGATGGGTTAAGCTTGAGTAAGGCAGATTAAATTTACATGGGAAGGAGCTCAGGGTGGGAGACTTGAGAGCATCCTATATTAACTTACATTGCCATCTAGAGGCCATATACAGTATACAATTTCTGAGAGATGACGAGCGTTGAGTCTGAATATGAAAAATACTATAAGTAATAGACAGCTGCCTAGCTGCCTACAAAACAGCTGTTGGTAACTGACTGTAATCAGGGCTGGGCAAAAATGACAAAATACAATGACAAAATAATATTAAGATCAATGTCTCAAAATAAACTACAAAATACATGTATTTTAAAATCTATTTAATAAAATAATTAGGCAGCGTTGTGGACGGAAGCTGACGTGTGTCTAGAAATAGGAGTGGGGACAGGTAAATGGCACATGGCAGGTAAATAACTATATACAAAACAAATCTTCAACATTATCACGTCAGTGTATAGAGGCAACATGAAAAACATGAAAAATGAAGGCAACATGAAAAATAGCACACAGGAATGTATACAAAGGACATGGGTAAAGAGATACTCTATCAGAGTTGCGTGCGTAAAAGACAGACTATGCACTGGTGCGTAAAATGCATTGTACAAAAACACACACAGAAAGCACACCATGGCGATAATCAGAAACTCAACAGAGCAAGGAATTACACAAAAGGCTATATACTGGTCAGTATAGGAAAAACGATGTATACTAGAGAAAACAGTTCAGCTCTAGTTGTTGTTTAATCCGTAACGGTTACATAAACTTTTTACTTGCTATGACTGTGATATGTTGTCGTTAATCTACCTTAGTTGAATGTACTCTGGATAAGAGTGTCTGCTAAATGAACAAAATGTACATGTGAAAATAAACATACTTCTATTGGCCACGTTCCAGGCGGAGCTCACTAGAATAATTCCCAGCATGCTTTGCAATTGTTCATTTTTACACATACATTTAACAGGCGCTCTTATCACACCATAGTGCATTAGACCTCTGATACCAATGCAGGTTGAAAGGGGGCCACAAAATTGTGAACCGTTATAAAAAACGGTATAGAGAAGTATTTTGTATGTTGTTACAAAATACATTGGGGTGTAGTTCAGCCAAGTGTATTACAAATGACAAAATACTTAGAAGTAACTGAAATACATATCTCAAATACATGCAACACAAATACTGCCCATCTCTGACTGTAATTATCTGCCACTTGGGATTTTATATGAATGTGTTGCATAAAATGCACTTAATCATTTGTGTTGTGTCATGAAGTTGCCCTGTTGGCTGAGGTTTATGACCCCCCATAAATACCTTTCCCCCATTTCTCTCCACTCTACAGAATGGACTCTTGGAAAGCCTTGTGTTACCACAGAGAAAGTACGGTAACATCAAAAGGCTGGGGAATGGAACAATATTTCACTTTCTCAACCAGTTGAAAGTGTCCGTTGGTACTTTTAAAGAATATGATGTCAGATCAGTTGGTGGAAATCTGCGATAGATTTTCTAAAGAACATCATTTATAAATGCCTCAAGAGCTTAGTTCAAATGTGCTAGGCCATCAGAACCGACAATATACGCTTGTTTTATTCCTTTGTTTGTAAACAAAGTAATTGTAAAGTAACACTGTATAGCCTCAAAACATCGTTAAAACTATCATTTTGATCTTGTGAATGGTCCGTCCTTGCATCCATAGTCCTGTCTATGAATTTGAGAGTGGTTATATTTCTCCAGCCCCATCCCTCAGCTATTTACCAAGTCAGTGGCGGGGTGTTCGCTTTGCTATTGTTTGAACTGCAGATTGCTCCTTTAAGGATATGTAAACCACAAGTATGATAAAGAATAGATAAAGAAAGTAGAGATAAAGCCATATCCTCAGGAAGACAACAGGAGGAAACAATCTAGGAAGCTATCACATTTGAGTTGTTTTAAAGAAATACAGCGATTTAGATGGTTGATAACATGGTTCAATAATCAATTACTCTAAGTCAAACATACAGATGGAACTGAAGCTATCAATTTATTAGGTCTTAGTACACTCAGTGACAATCAGTTGTATTGTTAGGCTGAGCATTGTATGTACTGATACATATGTCACACTCAGGGGCGAAAATCTGATATCAACCTTGGAGGGGACAATTACATTACATTTTCTCAGGAGCAATTCCTGAGGGGGACACCAAAAGTAGTGCTGTAACACAGCCTACGTTGTAATATGTTAAATGTATATTGAGGGACCATAATCACTACTACTGGATAATTGTTAGGTACAGTAGTTAACTGAAGGGTTGTCCCAACTTTTTTAAATCATTATAATACTACTACTAATAATAGTTATAGCAGTGTTCCTTATCAGTCCAGTATGTATGCAGGTATTCGTACTTACAACCAGCAATATCAAGAAAGACCAGTAGGCGGCAATGGTACTGTACACTGTATGGGAGCAGTTTTCATAAATACAATGAACATGGTGTGATCTCATCGTAAAGAATCTCCATTGAGAACCATCACAAAGTTGGTCTCCGTATTGAATTGACCTTTTAATTTGAGTTTGTGATACATTTATATAGTCATTAAATATGTGCACCTGGCCTGAGTCTACTACAATATCTTTACAAGAACAAAAAGCTTAAAATAAGTACAGTTCTAAAAGCAAAATAACTACTTCAATGAAAAACCCAAATAAATCAAACAAAATATCCTTCAGTCAGTGTCTCAACTCTTCAAACAGCAGCTATGGACAAGTATGTCACACAAAGTATGCAATTTTAAATAAAATAACATGAAATAAATAATTTGTAAGTGTACTGTCATGTACTAAAAACCGAAAACTACTAAATAAAAGAACAAATATCAATTACACCAGGGGTTCTCAAACAGGGGTCCATGGACTAATTGCAAGGTGTCCGTGAAATAAAAAAGTGTAATGAATGTAGTCAGTACCACAAAGTTTACATATAATATAGAGGGGGTGGTGGTCCCTGAGGACCGCTGAAAACCTTGCCTGCCTTGCCTCAAAATATGCAGGGGTTCCAGTACCCAAAAAAGGTTGAGAACCACTGCTATACACACTACTGAACAAAAGAACCGGACATATGTTTGCGGGTTTCAATGGATCCAACAAATTGCTGGCAGATATTTTCCCTCTTGAGACTGTCCAGCCTGTCTCTATGTACATTACAGACAACTACACCGTTCAGTCTCTCTTGGCCCATGCTAGCCCGTAGCCAAGTCTCTAACCTGCGGAGTGCACTGAAACTCCTCTCAGCCTCACATGAAGACACTGGCACCACAAACAAAATTCTGATCAGCACCTCAACTTGGTCAAACAACCCCCGTACCTCCACTGGAAGCCTCCTAAGGACCTCTGCTGCCTCTCCACTGCTGCTACAGGGGTATTTGTTGTGAAAGAGAGGGATCTGCACTGAAAGAGAATCTATGTTCAGCTCAGGGTACTGATCTAGAGACTCATCCAACTCCCCCGTGAGAAGCGCCCTTTCAACTTGTGCAGGACGTTTAGACTGTCCTGGTCAAAACGGTCGCCAAACTGAACCTCCACACCATCCAACACTTTAAAAAATTCTGCCCTATAGTGATCCACTGCTTTGCCAGCAAATCGTCTTGAGTGCGTCTCAATGGATTCAATGGATTCAATAGAGTCAATCAAAGTTGTTGCTTTCTCATACAGTGCAAGGTAGCTTTCGTCATTTCTTTTGCCCCTAAGAGATAACCGCACACACTCGACTGCAGCCTGCATACCAGAGACAGTCTGAGTTTTCTTCTGCAGTGAAATATTTAGACATTCAAGCTCTCCAAGAACAGCAGAGGCAAGTGTGAGGCCCAACACAGTCTTGTCTTTGCTGAAGTGCTCGAATAAGCCACTGGCAGTTGAAGCTGTCTTGGATGCAGCTTTTGCCATCTCCTCTAGGCTGCTGAGTACCCGCTCATACTGCCCTAGCACAGCTCTAATAGCAGTATTCTGCACAGTCCACCTTGTTGGACATAGGGGTTTCAGGGTGGTCAGATTTGTATCTTTGGACGTGGCAATTGATTCAAACATGCTCTTAAACTTTCCTGACTGGCCATAGAGGACACTTAACTGATGGACCCAAGAAAGGGAGTCCCGGACCAGTGGGGAGGCTGAGCAGCCAGCCTGTGTAATCAGATTTACACAGTGTGCTCCACAATGGACATAGAGGGCTAAGGGCTGCTGCCTCCTCACAATTGCCTGTGCACCTGTGTATTTTCCTGCCATGTTTGAGGCACCATCGTAACTCTGCCCACATAAGCCAGACATAGGCAAATTGAGCCTCAACAACACATCAGTTGCCACTTTCGCAATGCCCTCGCCTGTTGTCTCCGACACCCTGTATAGCCCAATAAACTCCTCGCGAGGGACAAGGTCATGGTCAACATAACGCAGACAGACATTCTCCTGTTCAGCACCAGAGACATCTTGAGTACCATCAACAATTACTCAAAATTGTACAATCGGAAGAGACCTAATCTCAGTTGCAATGCCTTGAATGACTGTATTGGTCATGATGTTCAGAATTTCATTCTGTGCTTTGGGGCCTGTGTACATTGTGGTACGCTCTGTTAACCACTTCAGTAAAATGGGATCATCCTCTTCTGCCCTGAGTTTCAAAAGCTGGTATAAATTCCCACTGTCATCCGTGTGGCCTCTAAAGGCTTGTCCCTGTCTTACTACATGGCGCACCGAACTAACAATTTTCATCAAGCAATGCCTTGCGTCCTCCTGCTGTTGACCCCACGCGCTGGATAACTGGACACTGATTGGATTTAGCTGGTGTGCTGTTACAGTTACAAAGTGGTGGTGGGTTTGGCAGTTTTGATGTGCTGTGCATTTTTCAATGGCTTTTCTCCAGTTCCTAAATCCTGCACTAATGAAGGCAGCATCTGCTCTTTGGCCAAAAGATGGCTGGCTTGAAAACCCTTGGCTACAGTGAAAACACAACACTCCTTTTATTGATGGATTATAATGTAGCCAGGGGAAATCGCGAAACCATCTCTCTTGAAACGTCAACACTCTGTTTGCAAGAGTTTGCGGTTCTATAAATTGTGGGTGTGGCTGATATGGTTTCGTGCCATCACTGAGGTAACTGGACGATGCTGTGCCACTGTCCCCTATACTGCTGCTGCTGGCAACAAGGGTGACACCTGGTCCTGCCGTGGCTGTGACACTGTCCTCTGAAGTCTCTCTCCTTGGCTCTTTCCCTTTCACCACCCTCACTGACTCACAGTCTGTCTCCTAGAAAAGAAATAAGGTGTTTGCTGTACTCCTAACTACCGGTACCCAAAACAACAGCAATACCATTGCCTTAAACAAATCTTAGTTTAGTCACCAGTTTAAGTTGAGTGGGGGTATCCATGGCATTTTCCAATTATGTCCCTATTTTACGAATCAAAAAAATTGAGAACCTTTCATAATGTTGCCAAACAAAGACTCAACAAACTTACTTGAGACTCCCTGTCTCTGCCAGTCTGTCCCTGCATATCTGTCCCCAACTCTGCTGTCTGTGTGCCATTTTTTTTATTTTACCGTTATTTTACCAGGTAAGTTGACTGAGAACACGTTCTCATTTGCAGCAACGACCTGGGGAATAGTTACAGGGGAGAGGAGGGGGATGAATGAGCCAATTGTAAACTGGGGATTATTAAGAGACCATGATGGTTTGAGGGCCAGATTGGGAATTTAGCCAGGACACCAGGGTTAACACCCCTACTCTTACGATAAGTGCCATGGGATCTTTAATGACCTGAGAGTCAGGACACCCGTTTAACATCCCATTCGAAAGACGGCACCCTACACAGGGCAGTGTCCCCTATCACTGCCCTGGGGCATTGGGATATTTTTTTAGACCAGAGGAAAGAGTGCCTCCTACTGGCCCTCCAACACCACTTCCAGCAGCATCTGGTCTCCCATCCAGGGACTGACCAGGACCAACCCTGCTTAGCTTCAGAAGCAAGCCAGCAGTGGTATGCAGGGTGGTATGCTGCTGGCATCTGTTGCCTGCTCTGCCTAATGACATCATTGTGAAACATTTCCATTAGCATTTCACTTCTTTCTTATGAGATATTTTTGAGATATTAGGCTACTAGAGTTCTTACTTTGCGTTTTGGTGTACTGAAAAATACTCTGATGTCCGTCTTTTAACTTTTTTCTGAAATTTTTCTACCTGGCTGGCTGGCCGGTCTAGCTGCACACACACACATTTACACAACACATGCTGCAACGTTTTGAAATTTTAACATAGTTTGTTTCATATTGGCTGGCTTCCAACAATAGCTGAATTTGCAAAGCTAGCGAGCACCAATTCCGTTTCTGTGGTGTTTGCTATAATCTTTGCTACCTGGTTAATAAATAAAGGTGAAAAAAAAAAAATTCACTAGCGACAATTTAGCTTTTGCAACGAGACCATTAAATATATTTAAGACAATGGTATAAGAGAGTGTAGTTCTGTTCAGTTTGGACTTCAGTTTATCGCTAACCTTATCACAGGGACTTTGAAGCACTACAGCTGCATGCTAATCTTGGAATAAACTGACGATAGCAAATATTCCATCTTTGACGACGCCACATAAATGGAATAGGTACTAGCTAGCTTGATAGTTAATGTTTGCTTTAGTTTGCGCGCTAGCTCTGCAAATTCAGCTAGTGTGTGAACCCTGCAACATTAAAAAAATATATACATTGCTATGGCGCGATTGACTGGATTACCTCACGTCAGTTACGTACATCGAGTGCCTTTCGGACAGTAGATACGAACCCTCTATTACCTTGCAAGCTAAAGAACTGGCAGTGGATCAAATCATTGTGAGGCAAAGGGCGGGGGGGTCGCAATCTTGTGAAACTTAAAAACGCGCTATTAAGTGTCTATAATCAGCACAAGTGCTTTCATTGCGTAATATTAATATTATTGAAATTAGATAGTTATGTTTACAGTGATATATTGGGGGGGGACAAATCATATTTTTTCAAAGGATGGGGGGGTCGTGTCCCCCCTGGGATTTCCGCCTATGGTCACACTGCACCAGATGGTGGGCAATTCTCTGTGTGGATTGAGACCTGGATGATGTGATGAGATGAATAGACATGGTGAAGAAATGATATGGAGAGGATAGAAAGAGGATTTGTGACGAGATAAGTTAGAAATGGGTGAAGGTGGTGGTGGGATGAGGGGTCGGGGTTGAGGAGGGAGGGAGAGGTCTGTGAGGAAAAATACCTACAAGGCACATCTAACCAGGACAGAGGCAACATCTCTGCAACTCTGATAGTCTCCCTCAAACAATAGCGCCTCATTGAGATTTACACAACACAACAGCCATGGTAGGTACTCACCATCTCCTTGAAGGCGTTCTCCATGGCTCCCATCACCAGGCTATCGTGCTGGATCTTCTTCTCTGTGAAGAACCTCTGTGGTGGAGGGGTGCAGGGGGTGCTGGGGGCGCCAGTGGCTCCACGGAGTGACGCGGCCCGGGTCAGGGTGGCCCGGTGGATCCCGGGGGTCATGTGGTGGTTGGACTCTTCACCGAAGATGGTGGGCGGTAAAACGGCATGGTTCCTTAGGACCTCGAGGACAGACTGGAGATGCTCAACGATGTGGTGTTGGAGGAGCTTGGAGGCCGCTACTGCAGCCCCGGAGCCGGCGTGGCCGTCGAACAATGCCCAGTAGTAGAATACCAGACTCTCTGAGTCCTGTAGCGTTGCGGGTGTGTGTGTGGGGGGGTGGGGGTACAATATAAATATGTTTGCTTAGAAATAGAATAGAATGGATACTTTGTAGTCTATTTTTCAATAGCCTTGATTTGCTATCAGAATAATAAATAATAAATGTAACGTTTATTTAACTAGGCAAGTCAGTTACAGTGATGGCCTACACCGGCCAAACCCGGACGACGCTGGGCCAATTTTGCGCCACCCTATGGGACTCCCAATCACGGCCGGTTATGATACAGTCTGGATTCAAACCAGGGTGTATGTAATGACGCGATGCAGTGCCTTAGACCACTGCGCCACTCAGGAGGCTATTGTGTGTTTAATTTGATCAAATATTTTCCTGGAGGTGGCCGTCGGGAGCATGTCAGATTAATATGCTTAATCTCGTTTAAAATGATTACGTTCATGGTATTCACAGTTCATCCTTCATTCGGGAGGGTTATCAAATGGGTCTCTCACTCACTCACTCACTCACTCTGGGTTTGCCCCGTTCAACAGCTGTGAAAAAAGGTGAGGCACTTATGTCAGAGTAGAGGCAATTATGGTATCAAACAACTGGAGGTTACATGTGTACCCTGCTGCTTCAAATACAAAAGCATTCAAACTATGTCAGAAAAGATGAAGGGAATGTATTGCATGAGTGGATAAGAGCAATGAAAAACAAAGCTGAAATGTTGGTGTTAAGATATTTCGGTTTGTTTTGTAATTTTGTAGGAGTCATGTAACGAGCTCGCTCTGTAAGACAGCAATACTGGAGTAACGCATCATGACTCACTCTGACCAAACACATGTGTACGCTACAGAGGTCAAACCAATCACTGAGCAGCGCTGTGATGTGCCTGCTGGCACTGGCTGAGTGACAGTCACCCCGGCCTGCTCAGGGCAATAGGCAACACAGGAAGCAGTAGATCAGAGACCACTGACATCCTCTCTAGAGAAGGTATAGGATTCTGAGTAAAAGAAAGGCCAGTGGATGTGCATGGCCTCTGGGTTAAATCTCAACAGTATCATGGATTAAAGGAAAGAGACAAGTGTGTCTGTGTGCTTACGCATCGATAGAGAGAATGTGTGGAAGAGAGAGAGAGAGAGAGAGACAGAGAAAGAGAGACAGAGAGAGTGTGTGTGTGTATGTACAGAGCATTCAGAAAGTATTCAGACCACTCGACTTTTTCCATGTTTTTTTTTAGTTACAGCCTTATTTTAAAATGGACTAGTTTTTTTCCCTCAATCTACACACAATGCCCCACAATGACAAAGCAAAAAACTGGTTTTTAGAAATGTCACATTTCCATAAGTGTTCAGACCCTTTACTCAGTACTTTGTTGAAGCACCTTTGGCAGCGATTACAATCTCAAGTCTTCTTGGATATGACGCTACAAGCTTGGCACACCTGTATTTGGGGAGTTTCTCCCATTCTTCTCTGCAGATCCTCATAAAGCTCTGAGAGGTTGGATGGGGAGCGTCACAGCACAGCTATTTTCAGGTCTTTCCAGAGATGTTTGATCGTGGTTCAAGTCCGGGCTCTGGCTGGGCCACTCAAGGACATTAGGAGACTTGTCCCGAAGCCACTCCTGCATTGTCTTGGCTGTGCTTAGGGTCTTTGTCCTGTTGGGAGGTGAACCTTTGCCCCAGTCTGAGGTCCTGAGCGCTCTGGAGAAAGTTTTCATCCAGGATCTCGCTGTACTTTGCTCATCTTTCCCTCGATCCTGACTAGTCTCAGAGTCCTTGTCGCTGAAAAACATCCCCTAAGCATAATGCTGCAACCACCATGCGTCACAGTATGGTTGGTGAAGAAGTGACGCTTGGCATTCAGGCCAAAGAGTTCAATCTTGGTTTCATCAGACCAGAGAATCTTGTTTCTCATGGTGATGAGAGTATTTAGGTGCCTTTTGGCAAACTCCAAGCAGGCTGTCATGTGCCTTTTACTGAGGAGCTGCTTCTGTCTGACCACATAAAGGCCTGATTGGTGGAGTGCTGCAGAGATTGTTATCTTTCTGGAAGGGTCTCCCTTCTCCACAGAGGAACTCTGGAGCTCTGTCAGAGTGACCATCGGGTTCTTGGTCACCTCCCTGACCAAGGCCCTTCTCCCCCGATTGCTCAGTTTGGCCTGGCGGCCAGCTCTAGGAAGAGTCTTGGTTGTTCCAAACTTCTTCCATTTAAGAATGATGGAAGATGCTGTGTTCTTTGAGACCTTCTTTTGGACCTGCAGAAATGTTTTGGTACCCTTCCCCAGATCTGTGCCTCGACACAATCCTGTCTTGGAGCTCTACGGACAATTCCTTTGACCTCATGGCTTGGTTACTGCTTTGACATGCACTGTCAACTGTGAGACCTTATATAGACAGGTGTGTGCCTTTCCAAATCATGTTCAATCAAATTAATTTACCACAGGTGGACACCAATCAAATTGTAGAAACATCTTAAGGATGATCAATGGAAACAGTAGGCACCAGAGCTCAATTTTGAGTATCATAGCAAAGGCTCTGAATACTTATGCAAATAAGGTATTTCTGTTTTTTATTTTTAATACATTTGCAAAATTTCTAAAAAGCTGTTTTTGTTTTGTCATTATGGGGTATTGTGTGTAGATTGATGAGGGATATTTTTTTATTTATTACATTTTAGAATAAGGCTGTTGCGTAACAAAATTTGGAAAAAGTCATGGGGTCTGAATACTTTCCGAATGCACTGTACATGTATGGGCACCCATGCGTGTGTCTGCCTGTGTGTGTTTGCCTCTGTCTCTCACAGCGCTGTTCTCCTTCAACCCCAGGCCTTCTCCGTTGGGCAGCGAGGATCTTCTCTTGGCGGTGGGGGTCTTAATGGGGGTGGTGGAGTCTCCTGGTCTCTTTCTCACCACCACCACCTCACAACACGCCTGGTCCTCATTCAGGGAACTCTTACCTGCGTTTATCACCCTGGAGGAGAGGGGAGCACATACCAAACACACAGGATTAGCTACTTACACTCTTAGAAATTAAGGTAAGGGGTCATTCTATTTAATTGTAATCACTTTTTGACCGCACCCCATTTGATTTGAACAAAACTTGCCATGCGTAGAATTGGTCAGAAAGTTACATTTTTTAACTGAATGACAAAACATTAAGGATATAGAGGTGCTCAAAGTTGAACCATTTTGCATTCCCCACCCTACCATTAGACGTTGATATAATTTAAAAGCTTACAAACAGGGTTTTCAAACAACTGAATAATTTATTGAAAAAAAGGGTTTTAATAAACATGCAATTTTTAAACCTTTAACATCAATTATCCAAAAACGCTTCAACTCCAATTTTTTTCACCCTACGGTTAGGCTACAAATAGTTCCCTTGGCCAAGTTTTCCAAAAGTTTTCTGATTTGGATTTCAGGAATTGGATAGGATTAAATGCATAGAAATATAATGAATAGAATGGGTGTCCCAATTCTAGTCAACGATACGCCCAT
The DNA here is from genome assembly GCF_029448725.1 of Salvelinus fontinalis. Taxonomy (NCBI): domain Eukaryota; kingdom Metazoa; phylum Chordata; class Actinopteri; order Salmoniformes; family Salmonidae; genus Salvelinus; species Salvelinus fontinalis. The sequence continues at coordinate 21,885,271 of NC_074703.1, read as the reverse complement.
TCTATTCATTGTATGTCTATGCATTTAATCCTATCCGAGTGCCGAGTGCCGAATCCGATTAGATAATATTTTAAAAACTGAGCCCGGTTGTACAAAATACACATCATGTACCTTCAGAGGCACACAATGATCTCACAACGCTCTGTTTGGTATCCTTTTGGGTACTTGTATGGATAATCTAGTATAAATGGTACATTTCTGTGACCAATATTTTGAATATAAAAATGGAACAATCACACTCCAAGGTGACGGTACATTTCTGTTTCCCAGGGTACAAACATATTTTGTGAACCCTCAATATCCATCATAAAGTACAACGAGGACTTTATTCCACTTAAAAGGAACTAACAGCTTTGTCACTGTGGCGATATCTTAAAAGGCAAATATGTATTTCCCAGCATGCTCTATATAAGGTAGATTTTAAATGTTTTGAATATCTGTGCTTTTGCATATACATTGATTAATCTTATGCTACACAAAGATAAATAACATACATTTTTCTCAACTAATCCAATCAGTTAGTCGGATATTTTGCACCCGTTACTGAAATAGTTCCAGTTTAAATGGCTTAGGTACTCTCCTGTATGTTTTTAACGCTGGCAGTCATACAAATTCCAACTGTTGGATAGCCTAACTCTGGCTGGAGTCCAATAGGAATTACACATCACTTTGTAATCCAGAATAATGTGGCTTGCAGGTAGGGTAACTACTTACAAGCCTGATCTGACCTGTAAACCATGAGTTTCAGGCCACTGAATTAGGGTAAAACTAGGCCTCAAAATAAGGCCTTATGAGCTATGCAATTTGTCATAAAGAGTTACATTTGAATGCTGTTTGTCTAGAAACTCACTCAGGCCACAGGACTGAAAATTAACGAATTAAGAACCGTCACAAACAAACTGTTATGGGTGGAAATTAACAATTCACTTGAAAAGGCAAGGCACACTGGGAAATTATATTGGAGGCGTGGCTTTCAGTCAGTTATTTTTTGCCAACCGTTAGTGGAAGTGTTGTATCAGTTTAAGTGGTCTATGGTAGAGTGGTCACAGGTACATTTTTGCCATTTACAATAAATAAATGGCTCTTTCACTGTGGTGGTACCCTACAAAGGCAAAATGTACCTATTATAAAAGGCATTATTCTGTACCTGTGGACTATATGTAAGAAAGGAAATATCTGAAGTATTATGTACCTATAACTAAAGGTACAAAGGTGTATCTTACACGGTACCACTACAGTGACTAGTGTTTGTACCCCTTTAAGAACAAATCTAAACCTTTGTTTCTAGGAGTGTAGCAGGGGAAAAAATTAACTGGTCTTGGAAAAGCGTCCAGAAGTTACAGCCGTACAGGCAACAGATGATAAACATGAGCGTGCAAACGCACAGCTCTGACTCATCCTTCCCCTATAGGGAGATGCCATCTAAGAGTTCTTTCATGAGTTTTCATCCTTTTACCTTAGCACATTTAATTGCAACTATGATGGTGATACGATATTGATTACAATTATCACCATGAATATTAAGGCTATACGCACTACATGTTACACACATAGACACTCAACCATGCAAATTGGCAGGGTTATTATTTATTTGGACAGCACACATTATAGTCTTACTCTTATACAGACATCGTACACACTCTCACTAAATCACATCCAATATCATACACATCAACTTACTCAGATTTACTACACACATAATATTTTGTCTCACTTTTCAAACATCTGTGGCATTGGCTTACAGGAAAACAGGCAAGGGAATAAAACATATATTGCTAGAACCTATTTCTTGAGTTCTAAATATCAGACATTTGAAAGCTCTAGTTTTGACCTTCATAATACCTCTGATGACAGTACAAGCACTAATTATGGTCAATTTAGACTGAAAAAAGTATCTAGTTGTGGTAAGGGGTGAAATAAGTATAGCCAGTTATAATTGTAACGGTTTAGCAGATTATAGAAAAAGAAGTTCAGTCTTTACATGGCTAAAGGAAAAGGAATATAACATATACTGTTTACAGGAAACTCACTCTACATCCTTAGATGAAGTTGCGTGGGAAAAGGAATGGGATGGTGAAATAATTTTTTGTCATGGACAAACGAACTCAAAAGGTGTGATGAAATAATTAACATAAACTTCGATCTGAACGTACAAATAGTTAGGAATGATCTTTTTGAATATGAAAGTCATCGAAAAATAGATTTGGCTCATTAATCTATATGGTCCAAATCAGGATGATCCATACTTCTTCGAAAATATTTATACCAATTTATTGAACCCACAGGCAACAAATTATCAAATAATTATGGTAGGATGTTAAGCACCTTAATGGACCATAAAGGAAATCACTCTACAAACTATCATCACCGTGCCCTTAACGAAATCATAAATATTATGGACACATTAGAAATAGTGGATATTTGGAGACTAAAAAATCCAGACCTAGTGAGATATACATGGAGGAGACTTAATCAAGCTAGTCGTCTTGACTACCTTCTTGTCTCTTTCTCTCTTGCATCAAAGGTTAAAAAAGTTTCAATAGGAGACAGAATGCGATCGGATCATCCTCTAATTGGCCCTCACATAACTCTTATAGAATTTCCATGTGGACGGGGATATTGGAAATTTAATCAAAGTTTACTGGAGGACAATTTATTTTTAAATTAGACAAAAAATGTATAACTGAATTTTTCCAGTATAATATAGGAACAGCAAATCCACTTATTGTTTGGGATATCTTCAAATGTACCTTCAGAGGTCATTCAATTCAATATTCATCAATAATAAAAAAACAAGTTTCTGGCTAAAGAGACAAGACTAACAAGGGAAATACATGAACTAATAGTACAGGTAGATGGCAATAAAAAGGATACTACAGAGATACAAAATAAGTCAGAAGAAAAACAAAAAGAACTTGAGGAACTTATTCAAGAACGATCTAAATGTAATCTATTACAAAAATAAAGCAAACTGGAGGGAATATGGAGAAAAATACACAACATTCTTCCTGAATCTCCAACACAGGAACGCTAACAAAAATAATTTGCAGAAACTCGTTACTGAAGAGTCATCTATGATTGTCCAAATTATATTTTAAAAGAGGAAGCAAAATATTTTAAGCAGATGTTCTCTTTTCTATCTCATCCTCTCCCATTGAATAAAGATTACAGTAACAAATGATTTCCAAATAATACTAAAATATTGAAAAATAACAAATGTACAGAAAGATCAGTGCGAAGGCCAAATTACAGAGGAAAAACTTTTTGAGGCTATTAAATCCTTACAATCTGGAAAAACCCCAGGGCTTGATGGCATACCAGTAACAACAGTCTACATTAACGTTTTTATTGCTATGACTGTGATATGTTGTTATTTATCTATCTTAGTTGAATGCACTCTGGAAAAGAGTGTCTGCTAAATGACCAAGATGTAAATGTATGTGTGAAAATGAAGATACCTAAATGAACAGCAATGTACACTGGGTATTATTATTGGCCTTGTTTGAGGGTGGAGCTCATTAGAATAATACTCAGCATGCTTTGCAATTGTTCAATTTTACATATACTTTTTTTATTTTGTTCATTTAGAAGACACTCTTATCATACCATAGTGCCATCAGACTTCTGATACCAATGCAGGGTGAAAGGGAGCCACAAAATATGAACTGCTATATATAAAAGAAATTACAGCTACCGAAAGTACCATGCTATAAAATACATTGAAGTGTTGTTCAGCCCAATGTTACTCAAATTACAAAATACTTAGAAGTAATTTAAATACATATTTCAAATACATGTAAAATACTAAAATAGAAATACTGCCAATGTTTGATCAGAAGAGGAGGATTAGTGGAGACAGACAGGAAGAAGGGGCAGGTTAGTTGACACAGACAGGGAGAAGGGAGAGGTTGGTTGAAACAGACAGGGAGAAGGGAGAGGTTGGTTGAAACAGACAGGGAGAAGGGAGAGGTTGGTTGAAACAGACAGGGAGAAGGGAGAGGTTGGTTGAAACAGACAGGGAGAAGGGAGAGGTTGGTTGAAACAGACAGGGAGAAGGGAGAGGTTGGTTGAAACAGACAGGGAGAAGGGAGAGGTTGGTTGACACAGACAGGGAGAAGGGAGAGGTTGGTTGAAACAGACAGGGAGAAGGGAGAGGTTGGTTGAAACAGACAGGGAGAAGTTGGTTGAAACAGACAGGGAGAAGGGAGAGGTTGGTTGAAACAGACAGGAAGAAGGGAGAGGTGGGGTGAAACAGACAGGGAGAAGGGAGTGGTTGGTTGACACAGACAGGGAGAAGGGAGAGGTTGGTTGACACAGACAGGGAGAAGGGAGAGGTTGGTGAAGGGAGAGGTTGGTTGACACAGACAGGGAGAAGGGAGAGGTTGGTTGAAACAGACAGGGAGAAGGGAGAGGTTGGTTGAAACAGACAGGGAGAAGGGAGAGGTTGGTTGACACAGACAGGGAGAAGGGAGAGGTTGGTTGACACAGACAGGGAGAAGGGAGAGGTTGGTTGAAACAGACAGGGAGAAGGGAGAGGTTGGTTGAAACAGACAGGGAGAAGGGAGAGGTTGGTTGACACAGACAGGGAGAAGGGAGAGGTTGGTTGACACAGACAGGGAGAAGGGAGAGGTTGGTTGAAACAGACAGGGAGAAGGGAGAGGTTGGTTGAAACAGACAGGGAGAAGGGAGAGGTTGGTTGAAACAGACAGGGAGAAGGGAGAGGTTGGTTGAAACAGACAGGGAGAAGGGAGAGGTTGGTTGACACAGACAGGGAGAAGGGAGAGGTTGGGTGAGAAGGAGTGAGGAGTGAGAAAGTTACAAACCATGTTTCCATCCACAGTTTTTATGCGAGTAAAGTCATACCGTATATAAAAAACAAATATTATGACAGCTGTGATGGAAACAGGAAATTTCGGTCCATTTGATCGTTGGACATGGTGGGATCTTTTTGTGTCAGTAAAATGAATTATGCGAGAAATGGCGGTGAAAATGCCTTTATAGGCAAATATGGATATAATAACCATCATATTGAAATAAACTTGGAGTCATGTGATGATATGGTGTGTGGTCCTCCCACTACAACTCAGAAAATCATGCAGTTTATTATGCTACAGATTAAATAAGTTATGATGAACTTCACAGGGAGGTGAAAGTGCACGGCGATGTTGATGCTCCTTTCCAATAAATATTGAGGGTCTTATTCTGGTGACATATTGATCGATGCTTGACTGCCATTTGACAAAAACAAACATTTTCTCTCTTATCCATAATAAATCTCATCATGTAGGCTAGCCTATCCGCACAGCCTTCACGCACTGTATCTGCGAGCTGTTGGCAAGAGTGCACGTGTCAACACCAGAGTAGACACATTTGCTATTTAAAGCAACAGTTTCTGTGACAAATGCGATGGAAACACATTGAACTTTAGATTTGTATTCGGCATATGAAAACTTAAGCAAAAAAGTACATTTTGTGTGGACTATGTCATCACACACTGACTTTTATCTGCAACAAGTCGGTTTGCTGGAAACACCCCACTGGTGGGAAAAATTGCATATCTTCTTCATGTGGATTTTAGAATATTCACATGAAAATCTAGCTACAGAGGCATACATATTGTATCATATCCCCCCCCAAAATGCTATCCTAGCATGTCTTGGGGGTATGATCTTTGTGCCTCTAACTTTCTCACTCATCAAAATTCACAATTCATTCAGGATTATCCAGAATCATGGTAGCATCCACATTAACGTAGAAGTGTTCAGAAACATATTCTATTCTTATTTACAATAAAAGTGACTCAAAAATGACACAATACATTATTTACTATTGGGCAGAAAATATTCTGAAACACAACCTAAACAAATCACAAATGCATCCAATAAGTTTGTACAGTCACAAGCTTGATGTAGTCATTGCGTGCTAGGAATATGGGACCAAATAATAAACTTTTGGCTAAGTTTATTATGTGGGCTCGCGAGGGGCGCAGCTGTCTAAGGCACTGCATCTCAGTGCAAGAGGCCTCACTGCAGTCCCTGGTTTGAATCCAGACTGCATCACATCCGGCTGTGATTGGTAGTCCCATAGGGCTGTGCACAATTGGCCCAGCATGTTCGGGGTAGGCCGTCATTGTAAATAAGAATTTGTCCTTAACTGACTTGCCTAGTTAAATCTATATATTTTTTATATGTATACGTGAATTTGACCAAATACTTTTGGTTCCCTAAAATGGGGGGACTATGAAAAAAAAGTGCTGTATATTTTTATGGTTCACCCGATATGGATGGAAATACCCTCAAATTAAAGCTGACAGTCTGCACTTATAGTTATACTCATTGTATAATTTCAAATCCAAAGTGCTGGGGTAGAAAGCCAAAACAACAACAAAAAACTGTCACTGTTCAAATACTTTTGCACCTCACTGTAGCACCAGTCTGTGGGTGTCTGCTCTGCAAATGTAGCAGCATCACCCATACTCATGATCTACTGCTCAGAGCAGAAACCTTGTTCACTGTGTGTGAGTGTGAGTGTGTGTGTGTGTCTTTGTGTGTGTGAAAATCACCCAAGGGTCAGACAGAGCGAGAGCGAGAGAGATAGTGTCACCTCTGTCAGTCAAACACTTCTCTCCTCTTCAATGAGTCTTAGGGATGCTATGCCACAATGTGATTACTCTAGTGGCTGTTCTCCAAGAAGGCCACAGGGAGAAAAACAATGGTATGGAGTAGTCTGGATGAACCCCACAGTTTCTTCCAGATCAGACAGTCAAATTGTCATATTACTCATTACTGCCGATTATCAGCCCTCCTCCCATTACATAATTTAGCAGACGCTCTTGTCCAAATCAATTTATAATCAGTGCATTACACTAAGGTTGATTAAAAAGACATCACAATAGTGTAAAATTATCCTACTATACTTTTAGAAATTAAATGCTACTTAATATTAGTATTTAACAGTAGTTGACTGTAATTACATGGGATTGGTGCAAGCAGGTTAGATATTAGGCATTTGTATATTACAGAATATTTCGTTTTACTACCACTTGCAGTTATAGAGGCCTAAACAAAGCCAAACTGGCTGTGATTACAGAGCAAACCACTCAACTTAAAGGTTTTAAACCTCGCTGACATTTCGATCTGTCCCCTATAACCATACAAAAGTGTTAGGGCACTACTACTATATATAATTAAAATTGGTACATGATTCTTACTGATGGTTGCAACAAATAGCGCCACTTACAAGGCACGCTTCGAAATAGGTTAATGAGCCAGCAATTCTTTCCCCTCTCACAAAATGTGTCCACTGTGCACCGTAATTTACAGAATGCTACAGTAAATATACACCAAAACAGCAATACAGTACTTTGTTAAATTGTCATGTAAAAAAATTACAGCAATTGCTAACAGTGAATATGTAATCATATATTACAGCATACCAATAATATGTGGTGCTTTATATCACTTGCACTTGTAAAGGTCTTAACAAAGGCTTCTAAAGTGGCAGGGACTAAACACTCAAGCCATTAAAGATTTGAGTCTTGCTGCCACTCTGATATGTCCCTTATACACATTACATTGTTAGAGAACTACTACCACATTTCTGTTCAATTGGTACAACACTCTCACTAAAAGCGCAACAAATATAGCCTCTTACAAGGCACGCCTCAAAACATATTAATGAGGCAGAAACAACAATATCATGCACCCACAAAATGTTTTTGGCACTCAGAAAATACAGTATGGTACTGTATTCTGTGTGGTGCTATTGAATTAGAGCAAATTACTGGAAGCACAGTAGCCAGGAAGTTACTGTAGATTTGCAGATCAAAGATTTTAGATTAGAAAAAATATGGTATTGCTCTGTATTCTGTGGGGTACAGCATTCACACTAACGGGTACAACAAATATAGCCTCATACAAAGCACGCCACAAAATATGTTACAGAGGAGTAGCGGAATGCCATTGAGCCCCCACAATGCATTGCTCTTTACAGTACTGTAATATATAATTACAGTAGCTAACTACATTTTTTGTTAGAAATGTACAGCAATTTGTTAGTGTAAGCTTTCTAGATGGTGTCTGCCTAAGTATTCAGACCCCTTGACTTTTTCCACATCCACGTTACAGCCTTATTCTAAAATGTATTCAATCGTTTTTTTCTTCTCACAATACTCCATAATGACAAAGCAAAAACAGGTTTTTAGAAATCTTTGTTCATTTATTTAAAAACAGAATATCACATTTACGTAACTATTCAGACCCTTTACTCAGTAATTAGTTGAAGCACCTTTGGCAGCAATTACAGCATCGAGACTTCTTGGGTATGAAGCTACAAACTTGTCTTAATCGAATAAATATAGATGGGTGCCAGCCTCACCCATCTCTTTAAGGATTCACACCCATTCAGCATAGTTCACACCCTCTTAAGCCAGCCCCACCCATCTCTTTAAGGATTCACATGTGAGGTCATGTGATAAACAGTGAGTAGTGTAGTAAAGATTAAGACTAAAAGTGGTAAAAGTAGTAGCCTACAATAAGGGAAAATTACAGGTAAACAGAAATTGTCCGGATATAAATATTTTATAGTTATTAGATGACACTTACCCAGACACACTTGTCTAAATTGATGGGTCACGTGAAAGAAACGCTATCACCCCCAGCCACATCCAGTCGTGGAAAAAGTACTAAATTCTCATACTTGAGTAAAAGTAAATAAATAATTTCAAATTCCTTATATTAAACCAGACGGTACAATTTTTTGTTATTTTTATTGATGGGTAGCCAGGGGCACACTCCAACACGCTAGCCAGCGGCTCGCCGACCGTAAGCACACAGCCAAGACAACACAGGAGTGGCTTCTGAAAATAGCTGTGCAGCAACGCTCCCCATCCAACCTGACAGCGCTTGAGAGGATCTGCAGAGAAGAATGGGAGAAACTCCCCAAATACAGGTGTGCCAAGTTTGTAGCTTCATACCCAAGAAGTCTCGATGCGGTAATCACTGCCAAAGGTGCTTCAACTAATTACTGAGTAACGGGTCTGAATACTTATGTAAATGTGATATTATTTTTTTAATAAATTAACTTCTCTGGGATTAGTGGGACGCTAACATCCCACTTGGCCAAAAGCCAGTAAAAATGCAGCGCGCCATAATTTACAAACAAAGCATTTGTGTTTAGTGAGTCTGCCAGATCAGATGCAGTAGAGATGACCAGGGATGTTCTCTTGATAAGTGTGTGAATTTGACAATTTTCCTGTCAAAATGTATACGAGTACTTTTGGGTGTAAGGGAAAATGTATAGAGTAAAGAGTACATTATTATATTTTGGAATGTAGTGAAGTAAAAGTTGCCAAAAGTATAAATAGTAAAGTAATGTACAGATATCCCCCAAAAAATACTTAAGTAGTACTTTAAAGTATTTTCACTGAAGTACTTTACACCACTTCCCAAATGCATTCACACCAAACATTAGCATACTTTGGATACGGTTACACATGCACTTATCACATAGTATTCCATACATAAGTTAACTTCACAAGTCCAAGACACCAGATGAAAGATACACATCTTGTGAATCCAGCCATCATTTCCGATTTTTAAAATGTTTTACAGGGAAAACACAATATGTATTTCTATTAGCTAACCACGATAGCAAAAGACCCAACCGCATATTTTCACAATTTTTTTACTGCATAGGTAGCTATCACAAATTCGACCAAATAAAGATATAAATAGTCACTAACCAAGAAACAACTTCATCAGATGATAGTCTGATAACATGAGGACAGAGGGCGTTGAGGACAGAGGGCGCTGTTTTCACTTTGGGGGAAAATCGTGCCCAATTTAAACGGCCTCGTACTCAATTCTTGCTCGTACAATATGCATATTATTATTACTATTGGATAGAAAACACTCTCTAGTTTCTAAAACCGTTTGAATTATATCTGTGAGTAAAACAGAACTCCTTTTGCAGAAAACTTCCTGACAGGAAGTGGAAAATCTGAAATCGAAGCACTGTTCTAGGGGCTGCCTATTAAAGTCCTTGATATTTATTAGTTTAGATGCACTTCATACGTCTTCCACTAGATGTCGACAAGCAGTGAGAGAAGAAATTGAGTGTGTAACTTGATCTTGGCTCGAATAATAGCTCGTGTCAGCAATGACATCCGGTTTGGAGCGAGCGGTCGCATTTGCATTCGCTCTGCAGGTAGTATAACTTTTCATTACATTTCATTACATTTCATTATAGTACAACGGTTTAATTTGTCTAACCTTAGCAATTTCTTCTTAGCTAGCTACTTAGCCGTCTGTGTATAAAAGATAATTGCGTAATTATCGTATCTCGTCGCCTATCGTAGTCCACACTGCTATCTGCCCAGCAGCTAGCAAACGTCCACCGTCTACCGAATAGTAGTATAACTTTTCATTACATTTCATTATAGTACAACGGTCTGATTTTCATTTTCATTACAGTACAACGGTTTGATTTGTTTGATCTTAGCTAGCTACATAGCCGTCTTTGCATCAAACATAATTGTGTAGTTATTGAGGTTCGCCAGCCAGCTATTTTCGCCCTAACGTAACGCAACGTAGCCAACACTGCTAGCTAGCCAGCTTGCCACCGAATAGCAGCATTGTAGAAACGAGTGCATTACAACGGAACGACTTGATCAGTGTAGTGTTGGCTGACTACACAGTTGTCTTTGCTATCTTTGATTTGTATTTGCTCGATCTTAGCTAGCTACTTAGCTGGCTACATAGCCGTCTTTGTATCGGTGATAATTGTGTAGTTATCAAGGTTCGCTGAGGTTCGCTAGCCAGGTATTCTCGCCCTAACGTAACGTAACGTAACGTAGTCAACCCTGCTAGCTAGCCAGCTAGCCACCGATTAGCAGCACTGTAGAAACGATCACATTACAACGGAACGACTTGACTTGTGTAGTGTTAGCTAGCTACATAGTTCTCTTTGCTATCTTTGTATCTAAGATAATTGTGTAGCTTTGAGTAATTATCGGTTAGCTAGCCAGCTATTTTTCGCCTGCCGCGCTGCCGTCCTCCTACCTAGCCAACACTGCTAGCTAGCCAACTTCTACCGAACAGCAGCACTGTAGAAACTTACATTACAACGGAACGACTTGATTAGCGTAGTGTTAGCTAGTTGTCTTTGCTGTCCTTGTATCCATGATAATTGTGTAGTTTAGAGAAATTTAGTGAAATTGTCGAGGTTACCTAGCCAGCTTCACTTTCAACAACGTAGCCACTGCTAGCCAGGCTACTTCACCAGCCAGCAGTACTATATCATTTTAGTCAATAAGATCTTGTATTTTATTTTTATTTTTTTGCAACGTAAGCTTAACTTTCTGAACATTCGAGACGTGTAGCCCACTTGTCATTCTAATCTCCTTTGCATTAGCGTAGCCTCTTCTGTAGCCTGTCAACTATGTGTCTGTCTATCCCTGTTCTCTCCTCTCTGCACAGACCATACAAACGCTTCACACCGCGTGGCCGCGCCCACCCTAACCTGGTGGTCCCAGCCCGCACGACCCACGTGGAGTTCCAGGTCTCCGGTAGCCTCTGGAACTGCCGATCTGCGGCCAACAAGGCAGAGCTCATCTCAGCCTATGCGTCCCTCCAGTCCCTCGACTTCTTGGCACTGACGGAAACATGGCTCACCACAGATAACACTGCTACTCCTACTGCTCTCTCTTCGTCTGCCCACGTGTTCTCGCACACCCCGAGACCTTCTGGTCAGCGGGGTGGTGGCACCGGGATCCTCATCTCTCCCAAGTGGTCATTCTCTCTTTCTCCCCTTACCCATCTGTCTATCGCCTCCTTTGAATTCCATGCTGTCACAGTTACCAGCCCTTTCAAGCTTAACATCCTTATCATTTATCGCCCTCCAGGTTCCCTTGGAGAGTTCATCAATGAGCTTGATGCCTTGATAAGCTCCTTTCCTGAGGACGGCTCACCTCTCACAGTTCTGGGTGACTTTAACCTCCCCATGTCTACCTTTGACTCATTCCTCTCTGCCTCCTTCTTTCCACTCCTCTCCTCTTTTGACCTCACCCTCTCACCTTCCCCCCCTACTCACAAGGCAGGCAATACGCTTGACCTCATCTTTACTAGATGCTGTTCTTCCACTAACCTCATTGCAACTCCCCTCCAAGTCTCCGACCACTACCTTGTATCCTTTTCCCTCTCGCTCTCATCCAGCACTTCCCACACTGCCCCTACTCGGATGGTATCGCGCCGTCCCAACCTCCGCTCTCTCTCCCCCGCTACTCTCTCCTCTTCCATCCTATCATCTCTTCCCTCTGCCCAAACCTTCTCCAACCTATCTCCTGATTCTGCCTCCTCAACCCTCCTCTCCTCCCTTTCTGCATCCTTTGACTCTCTATGTCCCCTATCCTCCAGGCCGGCTCGGTCCTCCCCTCCCGCTCCGTGGCTCGACGACTCATTGCGAGCTCACAGAACAGGGCTCCGGGCAGCCGAGCGGAAATGGAGGAAAACTCGCCTCCCTGCGGACCTGGCATCCTTTCACTCCCTCCTCTCTACATTTTCCTCTTCTGTCTCTGCTGCTAAAGCCACTTTCTACCACTCTAAATTCCAAGCATCTGCCTCTAACCCTAGGAAGCTCTTTGCCACCTTCTCCTCCCTCCTGAATCCTCCTCCCCCTCCCCCCCCCTCCTCCCTCTCTGCAGACGACTTCGTCAACCATTTTGAAAAGAAGGTCGACGACATCCGATCCTCGTTTGCTAAGTCAAACGACACCGCTGGTTCTGCTCACACTGCCCAACCCTGTGCTTTGACCTCTTTCTCCCCTCTCTCTCCAGATGAAATCTCGCGTCTTGTGACGGCCGGCCGCCCAACAACCTGCCCGCTTGACCCTATCCCCTCCTCTCTTCTCCAGACCATTTCCGGAGACCTTCTACCTTACCTCACCTCGCTCATCAACTCATCCTTGACCGCTGGCTACGTCCCTTCCGTCTTCAAGAGAGCGAGAGTTGCACCCCTTCTGAAAAAACCTACACTCGATCCCTCCGATGTCAACAACTACAGACCAGTATCCCTTCTTTCTTTTCTCTCCAAAACTCTTGAACGTGCCGTCCTTGGCCAGCTCTCCTGCTATCTCTCTCAGAATGACCTTCTTGATCCAAATCAGTCAGGTTTCAAGACTAGTCACTCAACTGAGACTGCTCTTCTGTGTATCACGGAGGCGCTCCGCACTGCTAAAGCTAACTCTCTCTCCTCTGCTCTCATCCTTCTAGACCTATCGGCTGCCTTCGATACTGTGAACCATCAGATCCTCCTCTCCACCCTCTCCGAGTTGGGCATCTCCGGCGCGGCCCACGCTTGGATTGCGTCCTACCTGACAGGTCGCTCCTACCAGGTGGCGTGGCGAGAATCTGTCTCCTCACCACGCCCTCTCACCACTGGTGTCCCCCAGGGCTCTGTTCTAGGCCCTCTCCTATTCTCGCTATACACCAAGTCACTTGGCTCTGTCATAACCTCACATGGTCTCTCCTATCATTGCTATGCAGACGACACACAATTAATCTTCTCCTTTCCCCCTTCTGATGACCAGGTGGCGAATCGCATCTCTGCATGTCTGGCAGACATATCAGTGTGGATGACGGATCACCACCTCAAGCTGAACCTCGGCAAGACGGAGCTGCTCTTCCTCCCGGGGAAGGACTGTCCGTTCCATGATCTCGCCATCACGGTTGACAACTCCATTGTGTCCTCCTCCCAGAGCGCTAAGAACCTTGGCGTGATCCTGGACAACACCCTGTCGTTCTCCACCAACATCAAGGCGGTGGCCCGTTCCTGTAGGTTCATGCTCTACAACATCCGCAGAGTACGACCCTGCCTCACACAGGAAGCGGCGCAGGTCCTAATCCAGGCACTTGTCATCTCCCGTCTGGATTACTGCAACTCGCTGTTGGCTGGGCTCCCTGCCTGTGCCATTAAACCCCTACAACTCATCCAGAACGCCGCAGCCCGTCTGGTGTTCAACCTTCCCAAGTTCTCTCACGTCACCCCGCTCCTCCGCTCTCTCCACTGGCTTCCAGTTGAAGCTCGCATCCGCTACAAGACCATGGTGCTTGCCTACGGAGCTGTGAGGGGAACGGCACCTCAGTACCTTCAGGCTCTGATCAGGCCCTACACCCAAACAAGGGCACTGCGTTCATCCACCTCTGGCCTGCTCGCCTCCCTACCACTGAGGAAGTACAGTTCCCGCTCAGCCCAGTCAAAACTGTTCGCTGCTCTGGCACCCCAATGGTGGAACAAACTCCCTCACGACGCCAGGACAGCGGAGTCAATCACCACCTTCCGGAGACACCTGAAACCCCACCTCTTCAAGGAATACCTAGGATAGGATAAAGCAATCCTTCTGCCCCCCCCCCCCCCCCCTTAAAAGATCTAGATGCACTATTGTAAAGTGGCTGTTCCACTGGATGTCATTAGGTGAATGCACCAATTTGTAAGTCGCTCTGGATAAGAGCGTCTGCTAAATGACTTAAATGTAAATGTAATGTAAATGTGTCACCAGTTTCCTGTTTTCTGGAGAGCGCGAGAAGGGACCTGGATTTGCCTTCTGATAAGCTGTCGTTATGGACGACTAAGATCTCCGGCTTTGATTTTATTTGATACATGTGACAATATCATCGTAAAGTATGTTTTTTCAATATAGTTTAATCAGATTATTGAAATTGTTTCGGGAGTTTTGCCGTGTTCCGTTCTCTGAGTTTGTTGACGATGGAGAGATTCGCGCCACTTGGCAAGTGTGCTTGCTAAATCGAGAGGGAAAAAGGCCGTTCTAAAACCAAACAACGATTGTTCTGGACAAACCCCTTGTACAACATTCTGATGGAAGATCAGCAAAAGTAGGACCCATTTTATGATGTTATTTCATATATCTGTCGTACATGTGAAATAGTCGTTTGCGCCCAGAGTTTGGGCACTCTCTCACTCTCTCGTTATTTTTAGAATTCTAACACGGCGATTGCATTAAGAACTAGTGTATCTATCATTTCCTATACAACATGTATTTTTTTGTTATGTTTATGAATAGTTATTTGGTCAGAATATGTGTGTCAGAAAAAGTGTCAGAAAAATATCCCGACGTTGTGGGAAAAAGATGCTACGTTAGCACAATGTATAACCACTGATTTCAGCTCTAAATATGCACATTTTCGAACAAAACATAAGTGTATGTATAACCTGATGTTATAGGACTGTCATCTGATGAAGCTTATCAAGGTTAGTCAAAAATTATATATCTTTTGCTGGTTTATTGGCTATTACTAACGTGCCTATTGCTATCGCTAACGTGCCTTGATGAATGAATGCGGTAGGCTATTGTAGTAAGCTAATATAATGCTATATTGTGTTTTCGCTGTAAAACACTTTAAAAAAATCGGAAATATTGGCTGGATTCACAAGATGTTTGTCTTTAATTTGCTGTACACCATCGATTTTTCAGAAATGTTTTGTGATGAGTATTTAGGTATTTGACGTTGGTGTCTGTAATTACTCTGGCTGCTTCGGTCCTATTTGTGACGGTAGCTGTGATGGTAGCTGCAATGTAAAACTGATTTATACCTCAAATATGCACATTTTTCGAACAAAACATAGATTTATTGTATAACATGTTATAAGACTGTCATCTGATAAAGTTGTTTCTTGGTTAGTTTGGTTGGTTCTTGGTTAGTTAAGTTGGCTTTGTGCATGCTACCTGTGCTGTGAAAAATGTCTGTCCTTTTTTGTATTTGGTGGTGAGCTAACATAAATATATGTGGTGTTTTCGCTGTAAAACATTTAAAAAATTGGACATGTTGACTGGATTCACAAGATGTGTATCTTTCATTTGCTGTATTGGACTTGTTAATGTGTGAAAGTTAAACATTTCTAAAAAATATCTTTTGAATTTCGCACTCTGCCTTTTCAGTGGAATGTGGGAGGAATTCCGCTAGCGGAACGCCAGAGCCAGACACGTTAATGCATAGTTTGGAGCTGTGCTTTTGGTTATTGTCCTGTGGTAGGAGGAAATTGGCTCCAAATAAGCGCTGTCCACAGGGTATAGCATGGTGTTGCAAAATGGAGTGATAGCCATCCTTCTTCAAGATCCCTTTTACCCTGTACAAATCTCCCACTTTACCAGCACCAAAGCACCCCCAGACCATCACATTGCCTCCACCATGCTTGGCAGATGGCGTCAAGCACTCCTCCAGCATCTTTTCACTTTTTCTGCATCTCACGAATGTTCTTCTCTATGATCCGAACACCTCAAACTTAGATTTGTTCTGTCCATAACACTTTTTTCCAATCTTCTTCTGTCCAGTGTCTGTGTTCTTTTGCCCATCTTAATCTTTTCTTTTTATCGGCCAGTCTGAGATATGGCTTGTGCTGCTCTGTGAAGGGAGTAGTACACAGCGTTGTACAAGATTTTCAATTTCTTGGCAATTTCTGGAATAGCCTTCAATTCTCAGAACAAGAATTGACTGACGAGTTTCAGAAGAAAGTTATTTGTTTCTGGCCATTTTGAGCCTGTAATCGAACCCACAGATGCTGACGCTCCAGATACTCAACTAGTCTAAAGAAGGACAGTTTTACAGCTTCTTTAAATCAGAACAACAGTTTTCAGCTATGCTAACATAATTTCAAAAGGGTTATCTAATGATCAATTAGCCTTTTAAAATGATAAACTTGGATTAGCTAACACAATTTGCCATTTAAACACAGGAGTGATGGTTGCTTATAATGGCCCTCTATAAGCCTATTTAGATATTCCATAACAAATCTGCCGTTTCCAGCTACAATAGTCATTTACAACATTAACAGTGTCTACACTGTATTTCTGATCAATTTGATGTTATTTTAATGGACAAAAAATAGCTTTTCTTTCAAAACCAACAACATTTCTAAATGACACCAAAGTTTTGAACGGTAGTGTATTTACAGTTGAAGTCGGAAGTTTACGTACACCTTAGCCAAATACATTTAAACTCTGTTTTTTACAATTCCTGACATTCAATCCAAGTAAAAGTTCCCTGTCATAGGTCAGTTAGGATCACCACTTTATTTTAAGAATGTGAAATGTCAGAATAATAGTAGAGAGAATGATTTTCACACACTTTTTTTGAGGTAAGGGCTTTGTGATGGCCACTCCAATACCTTGACTTTGTTGTCCTTAAGCCATTTTGCCACAACTTTGGAAGTATGCTTGGGGTCATTGTCCATTTGGAAGACCCATTTGCGACCAAGCTTAAACTTCCTGACTGATGTCTTGAGATGTTGCTTCAATATATCCACATAATTTTCCTATCTTATGATGCCATCTATTTTGTGAAGTGCACCAGTCCCTCCTGCAGCAAAGCACCCCCACAACATGATGCTGCCACCCCCGCGCTTCACGGTTGGGATGGTGTTCTTCGGCTTGCAAGCCTCTCCCTTTTTCCTCCAAGTACAATGATGCTCATTATGCCCAAACAGTTCTATTATTGCTTCATCAGACCAGAGGACATTTCTCCAAAAAGTACGATCTTTGTCCCCATGTGCAGTTGCAAACCGTAGTCTGGCTTTTTTATGGCGGATTTGGAGCAGTGGCATCTTCCTTGCTGAGCGGGCTTTCAAGTTATGTCGATATAGGACTTGTTTTACTGTGGATATAGATACTTTTTTACCTGTTTCCTCCAGCATCTTCACAAGGTCCTTTGCTGTTGTTCTGGGATTGATTTGCACTTTTCGCACCAAAGTACGTTCATCGCTAAGCGACAGAATGCGTCTCCTTCCTGAGCGGTATGACGGCTGAGTGATCCCATGGTGTTTATACTTGCGTACTATTGTTTGAACAGATGAACGTGGTACCTTCAGGCATTTGGAAATCGCTCCCAAGGATGAACCAGACTTGTGGAGGTCTACAATTTTTTTTCTGAGGTCTTGCCTGATTTCTTTTGATTTGCCCATGATGTCCAGCAAAGAGGGACTGAGTTTGAAGTTAGGCCTTGAAATACATCCACAGGTACACCTCTAATTGACTCAAATGATGTCAATTAGCCTATCAGAAGCTTCTAAAGCCATGACATCATTTTCTGGAATTTTCCAAGCTGTTTAAAGGCACAGTCAATTTAGTGTATGTAAACTTCTGAAATAATCTGTCTGTAAACAATTGTTGGAAAAATTACCTGTGTCATGCACAAAGTAGATGTCCTAACCGACTTGCCAAAACTATAGTTTGTTAACAAGAAATTTGTGGAGTGGTTGAAAAACGAGTTTTAATGACTCCAACCTAAGTGTATGTAAACTTCCGACTTCAACTACACTGCTCAAAAAAATAAAGGGAACACTTAAACAACACAATGTAACTCCAAGTCAATCACACTTCTGTGAAATTAAACTGTCCACTTAGGAAGCAACACTGATTGACAATAAATTTCACATGCTGTTGTGCAAATGGAATAGACAACAGGTGGATATTATAGGCACTTAGCAAGACACCCCCAATAAAGGAGTGGTTCTGCAGGTGGTGACCACAGACCACTTCTCAGTTCCTATGCTTCCTGGCTGATGTTTTGGTCACTTTTGAATGCTGGCGGTGCTTTCACTCTAGTGGTAGCATGAGACGGAGTCTACAACCCACACAAGTGGCTCAGGTAGTGCAGCTCATCCAGGATGGCACATCAATGCGAGCTGTGGCAAGAAGGT
Source organism: Salvelinus fontinalis (assembly GCF_029448725.1). Classification (NCBI taxonomy): domain Eukaryota; kingdom Metazoa; phylum Chordata; class Actinopteri; order Salmoniformes; family Salmonidae; genus Salvelinus; species Salvelinus fontinalis. The sequence continues at coordinate 21,866,564 of NC_074703.1, read as the reverse complement.
TTGCTGTGTCTGTCAGCGTAGTGTCCAGAGCATGGAGGCGCTACCAGGAGACAGGCCAGTACATCAGGAGACGTGGAAGAGGCCGTAGGAGAGCAACAACCCAGCAGCAGGACCGCTACCCCCGCCTTTGTGCAAGGAGGAGCAGTAGGAGCACTGCCAGAGCCCTGCAAAATGACCTCCAGCAGGCCACAAATGTGCATGTGTCTGCTAAAAAGGTCAGCAACAGACTCCATGAGGGTGGTATGAGGGTCCGACGTCCACAGGTGGGGGTTGTGCTTACAGCCCAACACCGTGCAGGACGTTTGGCATTTGCCAGAGAACACCAAGATTGGCAAATTCGCCACTGGCGCCCTGTGCTCTTCACAGATGAAAGCAGGTTCACACTGAGCACATGTGACAGACGTGACAGAGTCTGGAGACGCTGTGGAGAACGTTCTGCTGCCTGCAACATCCTCCAGCATGACCGGTTTGGCGGTGGGTCAGTCATGGTGTGGGGTGGCATTTCTTTGGGGGGCCGCACAGCCCTCCATGTGCTCGCCAGAGGTAGCCTGACTGCCATTAGGTACCGAGATGAGATCCTCAGACCCCTTGTGAGACAATATGCTGGTGCAGTTGGCCCTGAGTTCCTCCTGATGCAAGACAATGCTAGACCTCATGTGGCTGGAGTGTGTCAGCAGTTCCTGCAAGAGGAAGGCATTGATGCTATGGACTGGCCCGCCCGTTCCCCAGACCTGAATCCAATTGAGCACATCTGGGACATCATGTCTCGCTCCATCCACCAACGCCACGTTGCACCACAGACTGTCCAGGAGTTGGCGGATGCTTTAGTCCAGGTCTGGGAGGAGATCCCTCAGGAGACCATCCGCCACCTCATCGGGAGCATTCCCAGGCGTTGTAGGGAGGTCATACAGGCACGTGGAGGCCACACACACTACTGAGCCTCATTTTGACTTGTTTTAAGGACATTACATCAAAGTTGGATCAGCCTGTAGTGTGGTTTTCCACTTTAATTTTGAGTGTGACTCCAAATCCAGACCTCCATGGGTTGATCAATTTGATTTCCATTGATACATTTTGTGTGATTTTGTTGTCAGCATATTCAACTATGTAAAGAAAAAATTATTTAATAAGAATATTTCCTTCATTCAGATCTAGGATGTTTTATTTTAGTGTTCCCTTTATTTTTTTGAGCAGTGTATATATACATATTTTTTTTTTTTTGCTAAAAATGTGGGGCTCAATGACGGGTCGCCACTGCATAGGAGATTTGATGATGATGCTCCTGTTTTCTTTGCGCCTTGCGGTAACTCTCCATGGTTCTAAATCAATAGATGTTTCGTAGTCTGAAAATTTCAGAAATATGAACTTGCTTGCCCATTCTGTAGGTCCTGTAACTGTTTGTTGCATGCAATATGGTTGGTGGATTTCACCAACCAGAGGTTGCTCTCCAGTTTTGTGATGAAACAAAGGTGTGGTTGAATTTATTCTGCCACTGTGTCTTCTTCTTGTCTTTTTTATTTAACTAGGCAAGTCAGTTAAGAACACATTTTAATTTACAATGACAGCTTAACCCGGCCAAACCCGGACGACGCTCTGCTAATTGTGCGCCCCCCTATGGGACTCCTAATCACGGCCAGATGTGATACAGTCAGTCTGGATTCAAACCAGGGACTGTAGTGACGCCTCTTGCACTGAGATGCAGTGCCTTAGACCACTGCGCCACTCGCGAGCCCAATGTAATAAATATATATAAAATAGGTTATAACAGGTTATAAAGCAAACAATGCAATTGTCACAACACATAGGTTGTAACCAAATTATGGCTATTTTTGGGGGTTTGGCTACCCCAGTGATTTTACTCACACACCGCTACTGATAAAGACCCAGCTCCTAGGGCTGATGAGAGCTAGCCCCCTTTCCTGAAGTGGAAAACTGCTGCATATTGGATGATGTAACTGAGTGAGCTCTGATGGAATTTCGCCCTGTTGATGTTGACTTGCGGAGAACAGGTGATGAATGGGAGAATGAAACATGTAAGGCCATTAAAATCAGCATAATAGTGTGCAGTATAAAACAACCGCATATAGACAAAGGATTAGCCTATTTCAATGAGCTGTTATGGCAAAAATGTTGCTATTATCCCACATTTAAGTTAGGACTTCAGGATTGTTTTCGTTTCCAATAAATGCATGGGTCCTACACAAGGAATTTCTATTTGGCCTACATCTATCTACAGATGAGCAGGCTACATTGGAAGGTTTATTCTCGTGCGTCTGAGCTGAGCTGTGCGTGGGAGCAGGCAGGCAAGGAGCTGTCAGTGGCACGCAAACTCCATGGCCATAAATAACATTCCCAGATGCTATCTTCTCTCCTTCTCTCCATCCTCATACATGCACACACACTCTCTCTCTCTCTGTTTCATGCGAATAACATATTGGACTGTGACACACAACACAAATCTATGATAGAATGAAACATGTAGGCTATTGCCTAGTAAGTGGCACGCATTTGAATCTAGTTCCAAAACCGTTATCTGTAAAAGGCAGCGGATGCTGAGGCAGAGAGATGGGCTATGGGTGCAGCCTTGCAATGAAACTAAAGAAAGGGTTGACAAATCTTGGAAGATGGACGTATCTATAGGCTACATCAGTTTAGGCTACTGTACTTACTCTGCGTACCCAGTGGCCCACGGCAATCTCTTCGTCTCTTTGAGGATGAGAATCGGCCGCCCTATGTGATCTGCGGAGCATTCGATTTCATCCTGGGTCAGTCCTAGGAACTCAGGTCTCGTGTAGGGGAATTTCAGCGGCAGTTCTGATCCGGAAGAGTCACCTTCGGCGCCACCAGCCACAACGCCTCCCATGAAATTGGCCACCGCAGATTTAACCCGAGTGAGCATGTTCGTGCCGCGTCGTGGGTCAGTGCTGTGCGGTGCGCCAGCGCGGCTCCCCTTTCCCGAATTTCCCCCCAGCTCGGCGACACGTTTCGACGACAGCGCGATGGATGAAAAAAATACCTCCTCCGATTCAGGATTTTATTCAAAGCCGCTGGAGAGAGAGCTAAAGCCCTCTTGTGGACGCGGAAATACACTCGCGATTAACAGAGTCATGTGATTTTAGCCAATCAAGCTGCTGGATTTGGTCGCCAGGGCCACCGCACGAGCACTGAGCTATAGGGTTGATTAACAGTTGGGGGTCAAAGGTATCACTTATCCTGGGATCTTGAGCATTGTAGACAAAGTCTACAATCTGTCAGGGACAACCCCTGGACTTACACGCATCTTGGAGTTTCCCCAGAGGTGTGTGTTATCAGGGGGCAACTTTTGTTTAGGAAGTGGGGGGGGTGGGGGGGACATTTATATATATATATATCTTTTTTGATTTATAAATGTTTTATCCAGTCAGATAAACACTTCAAAACACCCTACCTGACCGTTCTGAGGGTCTTGAAATGTAACATCCAAACAAAATCTTGGCCCATATTTAAACTATTTTTGCAATACAAAATTCTCCAGACCTCCAAGGTCCGTGTACGTTTTGTTATTTTAATTACCGAGTCAAAAAAGGGAAAGGAAAAACAGAAAACAGCTCATTTTCGTTTTTGTTGCTGAATTTCAAAAATGAAAATCAGATAGGACTTGTTTTCTCATTTATATTATTGAAATTGGTTGGACATGGAATATTTGTTCCATTTGTTTTTCTATCTTGAATATTCACGGGGCTTAGGGTGTGTGTTTACAGTCTGGGTTGGCAGCACAAACAAATGATTAGACTGTGTGAGTGTGACAGGAAGATAAAAATACTTATGTTAGCTAAGATGCAGACCTTAATATTAAGTTAGCATGCCAATATAATAAACTCAACAACAGCTGAACAAAGTTGGTGTCATGGATCCCTCTGGACCTTTCATTGTGCACACCTGGCCCCTATTCCCACTGATTAGCATGTTATATATGTGCTCTGTTCCCTCTGTCGGTTATTGTTCCCATGTCTGTTGGTGGTGTGAGTACCTAGACGTTGGTTCAGCTGTTATGCTGTGTGCTATATATATTGTGTATTATGGGTATCGTCCCATGGCGTTCAACGAGGTTTACCCTCACTCTTTTGTTTGGGTACAGCCCAGTGTTATTGTATACGTGTTTGTTTTGGGTATATTAAAAACCCCTATTGTGTATTCCTGTGTCTGTCTCCAAAATTCTTTATACCAGCGTGACAGTTGGCTTGCACTAGCTAGCAGGCTGCTATCTGACCCACCTGCTTACTGACTATAGACATGCTAGCTAGTGGAAGTAAGTTAGTCCCTCAACCTGCTACAAGATGATGCCCGGCCAGAGCTACCTGCTGCAGAAAGGACAGATTTCTCCATAACTTTCTGAAGCCAATTTAGCTAGATCTTCTGTCAGCTGATGGTGTTTATTGACTGAATAATAATGAACAGCAGATATTGTAAATGGTTACCTATCTGGCACTTTGCATAGCTAACTTAGCTATTGCTTACACATACAACAATATCCAATCAAGCAATAGTCAGAGCTGATGTGTGTGTTTGTGTGTGAGAGAGTTCTGAATGTTCCCGCAGCAGAAAATCACAGTATGGCATCTCATGTGATCATCATGAACTTCATATAATTACATCAGCCAATACAGTAAGTTAAAATAAGCCTTTTTATTGGTATGGGTATAGGTCACCTACATCCGTTCCTGCTCACTGAGAGGCAGACATAGGCTATAATCTTCAGCTGTGAACACGACTATTGTTGCGACAATTTGCCTACTTCTCTGAATGTACACAGAGTATACCAAACATTAGGAAAACTTCAGAACAGCCTCAATTCATGGCATGGCATGACTCTACAAGGTGTCAAAATTGTTCCACATGGATGCTGGATTCACCTGGTCAGTCTATTTCATGGAAAGAGTATGTGTTCCTAATGTTTTGTATACTCAGTGTATCTAGGTGTAGGATCTTAATTTGATCACCCTGTTGCAGGAAATTGAGATGCAAACCATTCAATGAGAGACTCTGTGAATACACACTTACATCTTTCTTGAATTGTACGTGTGTAAGTAAGTGGGGACGGGGAGAAGAGTGTACAGGAGGAGTGCATAAACATAAGTTAGTTGAAATAAAATAAAATAATCTTTTGTCCAATGGAAAATAATTGCAAAAAAGGCAGATGACCTATGTAGCAAATTAGGCTTAAGTATCATTTGAGGGCTCACTAATGCAATAAAGTCTGACTGGTCATCTGTTCGTGGGCTGTAGCCTCAAGCCTGATATGAATAATAATACAGCCAGTGTCACATTTTTGATACTTCATCCAAAGTGCTTTACCTTAAAATGTGCAAACAGGCTTAAAAACAGGAAGTGGATGGTGACTGCATTTTGCCTGTAGTAAATAGATACAGTGGGGCAAAAAAGTGTTTAGTCAGCCACCAATTGTGCAAGTTCTCCCACTTAAAAAGATGAGAGAGGCCTGTAATTTTCATCATAGGTACACTTCAACTATGACAGACAAAAGACACAAAAGACACACTTCAAAAATCCAGAAAATCACATTGTAGGATTTTTAATGAATTTATTTGCAAATTATGGTGGAAAATAAGTATTTGGTCACCTACAAACAAGCAAGATTTCTGGCTCTCACAGACCTGTAACTTCTTCTTTAAGAGGCTCCTCTGTCCTCCACTCGTTACCTGTATTAATGGCACCTGTTTGAACTTGTTATCAGTATAAAAGACACCTGTCCACAACCTCAAACAGTCACACTCCAAACTCCACAATGGCCAAGACCAAAGAGCTGTCAAAGGACACCAGAAACAAAATTGTAGACCTGCACCAGGCTGGGAAGACTGAATCTGCAATAGGTAAGCAGCTTGGTTTGAAGAAATCAACTGTGGGAGCAATTATTAGGAAATGGAAGACATACAAGATCATTGATAATCTCCCTTGATCTGGGGCTCCACGCAAGATCTCACCCCATGGGGTAAAAATGATCACAAGAACGGTGAGCAAAAATCCCAGAACCACACGGGGGGACCTAGTGATTGACCTGCAGAGAGCTGGGACCAAAGTAACAAAGCCTACCATCAGTAACACACTACGCCGCCAGGGACTCAAATCCTGCAGTGCCAGACGTGTCCCCCTGCTTAAGCCAGTACATGTCCAGGCCCATCTGAAGTTTGCTAGAGAGCATTTGGATGATCCAGAAGAAGATTGGGAGAATGTCATATGGTCAGATGAAACCAAAATAGAACTTTTTGGTAAAAACTCAACTCGTTGTGTTTGGAGGACAAAGAATGCTGATTTGCATCCAAAGAACACCATACCTACTGTGAAACATGGGGGTGGAAACATCATGCTTTGGGGCTGTTTTTCTGCAAAGGGACCAGGACGACTGATCCGTGTAAAGGAAAGAATGAATGGGGCCATGTATCGTGAGATTTTGAGTGAAAACCTCCTTCCATCAGCAAGGGCATTGAAGATGAAACGTGGCTGGGTGTTTCAGCATGACAATGATCCCAAACACACCGCCCGGGCAACGAAGGAGTGGCTTCGTAAGAAGCATTTCAAGGTCCTGGAGTGGCCTAGCCAGTCTCCAGATCTCAACCCCAAAGAAAATCTTTGGAGGGAGTTGAAAGTCCGTGTTGCCCAGCAACAGCCCCAAAACATCACTGCTCTAGAGGAGATCTACATGGAGGAATGGGCCAAAATACCAGCAACAGTGTGTGAAAACCTTGTGAAGACTTACAGAAAACGTTTGACCTCTGTCATTGCCAACAAAGGGTATATAACAAAGTATTGAGAAACTTTTGTTATTGACCAAATACTTATTTTCCACCAGAATTTGCAAATAAATTCATAAAAAATCCTACAATGTGATTTTCTGGATTTTTTTTCTCATTTTGTCTGTCATAGTTGAAGTGTACCTATGATGAAAATTACAGGCCTCTCTCATCTTTTTAAGTGGGAGAACTTGCACAATTGGTGGCTGACTAAATACTTTTTTGCCCCACTGTATGTAATCAAATTTTGTCTTACCTTGTAACGTATAAAATATTTGATTTGATTTTGGATCCCAGGTTTAATGCAGCAATTTCATTGACTTTTATTACTTATCAAGAGATGGGAGGTAGGGGGAAAGGGAGATTCTTCAACCAATCCCATCTACACCCATCTATCCACTCTTATGGGTGTTTTCTGTTAAGAGAATGTGTTTCTTGTTGAAAGGTTAATTGGCACTAAAGGAAGTAAGCAAAGCCACTATGTGTAATCCTGGGATTAAGTGTACTTATTGGTATAATTCTATAATGGCCTATAGTTATCTCTACTTAATCCTATAATGGCCCGTAGTAATATTATTGTCCGATAATGGCATGTAGCAATCTTATAATTGCTTACAGTAATCTGCACTCATTACTTTCTGGAAATAATGTATAGGTGTGCCACCACTATAATTGATCCAAGGAACTAGAGGGGAGGGGAAACCCCGCCTAGAGGAAAGAACTTAGATTTGGAAACAATGGTGGAGTAAAGCCCGAGGGGATATGGTTATTAGCATAAAGTGTAGGGACTACGAAACTTGTATAAGCATGAAACTGTATAAAAGGAATGGACTGAGACTGAGTCCGGAAGATGGTCCATGGCCCAGCTCGGCTTGTTACTTTGTAATAAAGTCTATTTGAATTCACAAGTTCTGGTATCGGAGAAATATGATTGAGCGAATATTTCCACGACACTCTCTCCCCCCACACCTCCATCCCTCCATCTGTCAACGATCAGTAGAAATCACACTTGAACATTGAATTAAACTGATTTAATCAAAGGGCAGTTGAGCAAGAGTGAGCAAAGTTTAGTATGAGGGGGATAAAGTAGTTGACTTGGCAGCCTGTCAGCATGGGATTGGTGCCAACAGAAAAACAACTTCCCCTAATGTATCCTGGAGAGAAAGAGAGAGTGAGCTAATACCCCACGACATGAGAGAAATGGAGAGACACACTTTGAGAGCATCATGCTTAACAGGAAGTGTAAATTAGGGTCTTTCTTTGGATGGGGAAGGAGAGGAGGGTCTCAGCTGAAGTCCAAGAATACTGATATATTTAAAGTGCAAATTTCAGCCTTTTTAAACCTTGAATACACTACAGGTTTGCATTTCCTGCAACAACAGGGTGATCCTACACACGTATACATTCAGAGAAGTAGGCCAATTATCACAGCAATAGTCGTGTTCACAACTGAAGAGTATAGCCTACATCTGCTCTCAGTGAGTAGGAAAAGACGTTGGTTTAGTATACACATACCAATTAAAAGTGTTATTTTAACTTACTGTATTGGCTGATGACTACATGAAGTTCATGATGATCAGCTCAGATGCCATACTGTGCTTTTCTCCTGCGGGAACATTCAGCACACACACACACACACACACACACACACACACACACACACACACACACACACACACACACACACACACACACACACACACACACACACACACACACACACACACACACACACACACACACACACACTAGCATGTGTCAAAGTAATACCATGGAGGGCCGAGTGTCTGCAAGTTCTCTCCTTCCGTGTACTTGATTGATGAATTAAGGTCACTAATTATTAAAGAACTCCCCTCACCTGGTTGTCTAGGTCTGAATTTAAAGGAAAGAAACTAAAACTGCAGACACTAGGGCCTCCACGGTATGAATTTGACACCCCTTGGCTATAGCTTGACTGGATATTGTTGTATGTGTAAGCAATTGCTAAGTTAGCTACGCAAACTCCCAGATATGTAACCATTTACAGTAACTGTGGTTCATTATTTCTCAGTCAATTAACACCATCAGCTGACAGAAGATCTAGCTAAGTATTCTACATAAAGTAATGGAGAAATCTTACCTTTCTGCAGCGGGTAGCTCTAGTCGGGCAGCGTCATCAAGTCGATATGATATGGATTTGACGTTTCAAATTAAGAAGCTAAGATTTAAAGTCGTCTGTTTCTACAGAAACAGATCGTGCCTTTCTCTATGCAGTAGGAAGCCGATTATGCAGTGAACCTTTATCTGTTCTTGATTACGGTGATATTATTTATCAAAGTGCTTCTGATGCTTCTCTTAAACCTTTGGATGCCATCTAACACCGTGCCCTTCGTTTTGTTACAGGTGACACTTTTGATATTCATCACTGCACCTTGTATCGAAAGGTTGGCTGGACTTCGCGAAAGAACCGTAGAGCTCAATATTACTCCCTTTATGTTTACAAGGCCCTAACTTTGCTGTTGAAGTATAGACACCTGAGTTGCCTAACCCGTTAACAGGATTGGTTAACTCTTGAGTTTCCTAGGGTCTCCACTGGGCTAGATAAATCTGCTTTTAGTTTTAATGCACTGTATTGTTGGAACAAAATTCGAAATATATTTCATCTTGATATTCCTGGTGCCCCTCGGGCAATTGAAATTATTAATGGGGGACTTATTTGTGGAAGAATGTAACTGTTTTTCTGGGCGATTTGGGATGTTTTATTTGTGCTTCCCATGACTGTGTTTTTGTATTTTAATGTGGGTATATATTTACTGTAGGTCACGGGGGGTTGGTGGAACCTTAATTGGAGAGAACGGGCTCGTGGTAACGGCTGGAGCGGAATTGGTGGAATGTTTTCAAATACTTCAAACACAAGGTTCGATGTGTTTGATGTCCTTCCATTTTTATGAGCAGTCCTTCCCTCAGCAGCCTTCACTGCTGTACAACATTACAACATTAACAATGTCTACACTGTATTTCTGATCAATTTAATGTTTTTTTTAAATGGACAAAAAAGGTGCTTTTCTTTCAAAAACAATGGCATTTCTAAGTGACCCCAAACTTTTGAACGGTAGTGTATATATATTTTTTTACATTGTTGGCAAACTGATATCTGACACTTATTCATGCCAAAATAACATGCAAAAGGGTGAGGCTTTTTTCCTAAACAGGTGGGGCTCAAAACAGCCTCTGCCCCAACCTGCCCTGAATGACAGGTTGACGCTGACCAACATACTGTACCTCATACTGTAACTTTCTAGAAACACAATGTAATACACAGTCATATCCAGTAGATGGAGGCATTACACAGAGAGACAAGACTGATTAATAAGGTACTTTGGGTCACTAGCTTTTCAATATGTTTTTTTTATTTTTTATTTCACCTTTATTTAACCAGGTAGGCTAGTTGAGAACAAGTTCTCATTTGCAACTGCGACCTGGCCATGATAAAGCATAGCAGTGTGAACAGACAACAACACAGAGTTACACATGGAGTAAACAATAAACAAGTCAATAACATGGTAGAAAAAAAAGAGAATCTATATACAATGTGTGCAAAAGGCATGAGGTAGGCAATAAATCGAGTAATTACAATTTAGCAGATTAACACTGGAGTGATAAATCATCAGATGATCATGTGCAAGAAGAGATACTGGTGTGCAAAAGAGCAGAAAAGTAAATAAATAAAAGCAGTATGGGGGGTGAGGTAGGTAAATTGGGTGGGTCGTTTACAGATGGACTATGTACAGCTGCAGCGATAGGTTAGCTGCTCGGATAGCAGATTTTTAAAGTTGTTGAGGGAGATAAAAGTCTCCAACTTCAGAGATTTTTGCTCACAAAATATTTGCTTTCATGAAATACTTACATCACTACAAATCATTTTGTATACCCTAGGGGATGATATTGCGCCAAGCACCATGACCAAACATGCTTAAATCTATAGAAAATATGTGCTACTTCCAGTAAGACATCCATTACGCCTGAAGAATTTCCCCTTGTCCCTTGCAGCCTTCAGATTATTATGGGTTCAATGATCTCACACATGCAATTTTCCCATTCACAGTCATGGAACCATAGTTATATGAGATCATAAAACAAGGACCTGTCTGACAAGCTCTTATCTGTCTCTCTTCCCAACATCATTACATGCTATTAATTACGTCACCACATGGTTTTAAAGAACTTAGGGCAAAGGTTGCTTTCCAGAGAGACATCCGGGAATGTAACATACTCTGTTTCACGGAAACATGGCTCTCTGGGGACATGCTGTTGGAGTCGATACGGCCACCGGGATTCTTTGTTCGTCGCGCCGACAGGAATAAACATCTCTCTGGGAAGAAGAAGGGCGGGGGTGTATGTTTCATGATTAATGGCTCATGGTGTAATTGTAACAACATACAGGAATTTATGTTCACCTAACCTAGAATTCCTTACAATTAAAAGCTGACCGTATTATCTCCCAAGATAATTCTTGTTGGTTATTGTCACAGCCATGTATATCTCCCCTCAAGCTGATACCACGACGACCTTCTATGAACTACACTGGACTTTATGAAAACTGGAAACCATATATCCTGAGGCAGCATTTATTGTAGCTGGGGATTTTAACAATGCAAATTTGAGAACAAAGCTAAATTCTATCAGCATATTAATTGTAGTACCCGGGCTGGCAAAACACTGGATCACTGCTACTCTAACTTTCACAATGCATACAAGGCCCTCCCCCGCCCTCCATTCAGCAAATCTGAACACTAGTCCATTTTGCTTCTCCCCTCCTATAGGTAGAAACTCAAACAGGATGTACCAGTGACAATGACCATTCAACGCTGGTTTGACCAATTGGAATCCATGCTTCAAGATTGTTTTGATCAGATCATTCGGACTGGGACATGTTCAGGGTAGCCTCAGAGAATAATATAGATTTATATGCTGATTCAGTGAGTGAGTTGATAAGGATGTGCATAGGAAATGTTGTACCCACTGTACATATTAAAACCTACCCTAACCAGAAACTGTGGATAGATGGCAGCATTCGCGCAAAACTGAAAGCGCGAACCACCGCATTTAACCATGGAAAGAGGACCGGGAATATGGCCGAATACAAACAGTGCAGTTTTCCCTCCGCAAGGCAATCAAACAAGCGAAATGTCAGTACAGGAACAAGGTGGAGTCGCAATTCAATGGCTCAGACACGAGACGTATGTGGCAGGTTCTACAGACAATCACGGACTAGAAAAAGAAAATCAGTCACAGACTCCGACGTCTTGCTTCCAGACAAACTAAACACCTTTTTTGCCCGCTTTGAGGATAACACAGTGCCACCGACATGGCCCGCTACCTTCCTGGCCGACGTGAGTAAGACATTTAAGCATGTTAACCCTCGCAAGGCTGCCGGCCTAGACGGCATCCCTAGCCACGTCCTCAGAGCATGCTCAGACCAGCTGGCTGGTGTGTTTACGGACATATTCAATCTCTCCCTATCCCGGTCTGCTGTCCCTACATGCTTCAAAATGGCCACCATTATTCTTGTACCCAAGAAGGCAAAGGTAACTGAACTGAATGACTTTCGCCCCGTAGCACTCACCTCTGTCATCATGAGGTGCTTTGAGAGACTAGTGAAGGATCAAATCACCTCCACCTTACCTGTCACACTAGACTCACTGCAATTTGCATACCGCCCCAATAGGTCCACAGACGATGCAATCACCATCACACTGCACACTACCCTATCCCATCTGGACAAGAGGAATACCTACATAAGAAAGCTGTTGATTGACTACAGCTCAGCATTCAAAACCATAGTACACTGCAACCTCATTATCAAGCTTGAGGCCCTGGATCTCAAACCCGCCCTGCGCGATTGGGTTCTGGACCTCCTGACAGGCCGCCCCCAGGTGGTGTAGGTAGGAAACAACATCCCCACTTTGCTGATCCTCAACATTGGGGCCCCACAAGGGTGCATGCTCAGCCCCCTCCTGTACTCCCTGTTCACCCGGCCATGCACACCTCCAACTCGATCATCAAGTTTGCAGACGACACAAGAGTAGTAGGCTCGATCACCAACAATGACGAGACAGCCTATAGCGAGGAGGTGAGGGCACTCAGAGTGTGGTGTCAGGAAAACAACCTCTCACTCATTGTCAACAAAACAAAGGAGATGATCGTGGACTTCAGCAAACAGGAGAGGAAGCACCCCCCTATCCACATCGACGGGACAGCAGTGGAGAAGGTGAAAAGATTTCAGTTCCTCGGCGTACACATCATGGACAAACTGAAATGGTCCACCCACACAGACAGTGTGGTGAAGAAGGCGCAACTGCGCCTCTTCAACCTCAGGAGGCTGAAGAAATGTGTCACTTTAAACCCTCACAAACCTTTAGAAATGCACAATCGAGAGCATCCTGTCGAGCTGTATCACCACCTGGTATGGCAACTGCACCACCCACAACCGCAGGGCTCTCCAGAGAGTAGTGCGGTTTGCACAACGCATCACCGGGGGTAAACTACCTGCCCTACAGGACAGCTACAGCACTCGATGTCACAGGAAGGCCAAAAAGATCATCAAGGACAACAACCACCTCAGCCACTGCCTGTTCACCCCGCTTACAATCCAGAAGGCGAGGTCAGTACAGTTGCATCAAAGCTGGGACAGAGAGACTGAAAAATAGCTTCAAGGCCATCAAAGGCCATTCAAGGCCATCAAACAGCCATCACTAACTGCTGCCTACGAACAGACTTGAAATCATTGCCCAATCTAACAAATTGATCACATGTCGCTTTATTTAATGCCACTTTAATAATGATGTCAGAGGAAGGCCCTAAAAATTGTCAAAAACTCCAGCCACACTAGTCATACTGTTCTCTCTGCTACCGCATGGCAAGCGGTACCAGAGAAGCCAAGGCTTCTTAACAGCTTCTACCCGCCGAGCCATAAGACTCCTGAACAGCTAATCAAAGGGCTGCCCAGAACTCTTTTACACTGCTGCAACTCTCTGTTTATAATCTATACATAGTCACTCTAACTCTACCTACATGTACATATTACCTCAATTACCTCGACCTACCGGTGCCCCCGCACATTGACTCTGTACCGGTACTACCTGCATATCGCCTCGCTTGTTATTTTACTGCTGCGGTTTAATTAATTGTTACTTTTATTTTCTATTTTCTACTTAGTTTTTACTTAACACTTATTTTTTTATTTATTTTTTCGGAACTTCTTAAAGCATTGTTGGTTAAGGGCTTGTAAGTGAGCGTTTGACAAATACAATTTGATTTGATTTGTATTTTATACCATCTATTGCATCTTGCCTATGCCGCTCTGTCATTGCTCATCCGTATATTTATATGTACATATTCTTATTCCATCCCTTTACTTAGATTTGTGTGTATTAGGTATTTGTTGTGGAATTGTTAGATTACTTGCTGATATTGCTGCACTGTCGGAACTAGAAGCACAAGCATTTCGCTACCCTCGCAATAACACCTGCTATCCATGTGTACGTGACCAATAAAATTGGATTTGATTTTAAGGCTAGAGAAGAACATTGCTCCTGGGTACATAGCCCATACAACTACACCTGTGAGGACATGTCAAAATCTCATCTCTTTCCCCAGCACCAGACACATGGGATTTCCGTCAGAAGTTCAAAGAGGGTCCCTTCTTTCTTTTTCTCTTTCTCTTTTTTCCTTTTTTTTTTTTTTTTACCTGTATGGCTGCACTAAAACTATGCTACAGATGTTTGAATATAGCCCGGGTGCATCTTCTGCAGGTACTTCGAAATGTTTTCATTTCTGTCAGCCGTTGCCATGGGGACTTTATGGTTGAATAAAGAAAATGCATCATTCTCACCATGGCTACAGGCACACATCGTCATGTTGTTTATTGAGAAATGTTCCTTTTTTAAATGGTTTGATTGTGAATGCATCATGAGAACATTTGTATGACTGCAATCACTGTCTGAGATAAATAGGGGAACACGTCTGTGTTTCCTTTTCCAGTTTATCTCATCAAAGCCTTCAATGACGTTGGAACTTCAGGTGTAAATCAATGGTAGCCAGAGCCATATTTCTCTGTATGTGGTTCTGATTGATGGTGGCATTTCAATAATGGAAGATAATTGGTTTGCTCTTTACAAACTTCACAGTTTTTCAGTGGTCTTTCCTGTCAAGTTGCAAACAGCAACCAATGCAGTCCTGTGTACTAGGACCATCGTTTGCTCTCTTTTCTTTAATACATTTTTACATTTTATTTACCCCCTTTTCTCCCCAGTTGGTAGTTACGGTCTTGTCCCATCGCTGCAACTCCCGTATGGACTCGGGAGAGATGAAGGTCGAGAGCCATGCATCCTCCGAAACACAACCCTGCCAAGCCACACTGCTTCTTGACACACTGCTCGCTTAACCCGGAAGTCAGCTGCACCAATGTGTCGGAGGAAACACTGTACCACTGGTGACCATGTCAGCATGCGCCCGGCCCACCACAAGAGTTGCTAGAGCACGATGGGACAAGAACATCCCAGCTGGCCAAACCCTCCCCTAACCCGGACGACGCTGGGCCAATTTTGCACCGCTTCATGGGTCTCCCGGTCTCGGACAGCTACGACACAGCCCAGGATCGAACCAGGGTCTGTAGTGACGCCTCAAGCACTGCGATGCAGTGTGTTAGACAGCTGCGCCACTCGGGAGGACCTTTTCGCGCTCTTTTCTATAAACGTGGTCTATACTAAACCTACAGTGAAAACAGATGTCTCAGGATGTAACAGGCATTTTCCTCTATGATACAAACATTTGTTGTGAAATGGCAAAATGGCACTGCAGACAATCTCTCGTGGACAGAATACGTAAACATAAATGGTACAAATGACGCAACATTTTTGTTCTGGGTTAACTGAGATTACTGTGGACATAGCAACATTGATCCAGTGCAGTGTAGGTACTGTATGTGTACTGTGTGGGATGTTTCCACACTCTTCAGATCACTTCCTTCACAAACATGACAAATTCCTCACGTGCAGATTATGTCACCTGTCTATTCATAACGGCAATGCATAAACATTACATTTCATGGACAAATTACAATCTATATTTTTGTTGTATGATGAGTTACTGTATGTTTGATTTTCTTACAATAGTCCAAAAGATGTTACAGTATTGCTAAGTACACCTAGCAGTACTAATACTAGCTACTGCATGTAGTCCATAAAATATCTGACTCTGAAGGCAATACTTTCTTTAGGACCCCGAAGGCAATAATTCTGCTGACAGAATAAAAACTAAAAGCTGCCCCACCTTGATACATTGCACAATATTGTCTTACGCTTTCGCCAATATACCTGGACAATGTCTAGAGTGTCTTGAAATGTTTCTAAGAAATCAGATTTCAAACAATTAAGTGGTTGAGAATACCTGAGCGAGAGAGAGCGAGAGAGAAAGAGAAAGAAAAAGGGAGAGAGAGAGGGAGAGGGAGAGGGAGAGGGAGAGGGAGAGGGAGAGGGAGAGAGCCTTGTGGGCAGGCTCTAGGTTTCCCTCTATTTAAAATGCAATCATCACCCTACTTGTCATCTGTGGGGCTTCTGTCTCTCTTGTCTGTCTCTCTTGCCTACTACACTACAACCATCACTTACTGGAACAGGCTCAGTGACAGACAGGGTCAGCTACAGACAAGCCACCTGCCTCACACAGCTAGAGTACAAAACCAAACCAGCATACCTGAAAGAAGACTTTGAAACTTTGAAACAGACTTCAGAACTATAGTGAGGTCGCAGGACTGGGAGTGAAGAAGATGATTTCAACTATTATATTGATGGTGTCTCTCTATGGGCTCGCCCTGGCCCAAGGGGAAGGAATGGAGAGGATCCAGGACTGTAAAACAAGATGCTCCAAGGTAGGAAATCACTCTTCCTGTATCTTTCTGAGGAAAAACTTTTAAATTTTCAAACACTTCTCAAGTGTCTATAAGCAGCATAGCTGATATCACTTTGAATACTACTGCTAATATTATTACTATTGCTTCTAAACACTGACTATAGTTTAACTACAAACAGAGCATACTGTGCTGTTAACAATAGTCCGAAGTGAGAGTAGTGTTTGTCATATCATGACCAATAGGTTGTAGTGTCAGTGTATCATATTTACTCTCTTGCACATAATAGAACCTTGATATCATATTCCCCATATATTCTGAGCAACCATGGCAACCAAACAAAGTTAAGGATTATAATGATTCTGTAGAGTTGTTACACCATTAGAGTTTATCACATCATTTGGCAGTGGCTCTGACTATACTATGACTGAACTTTCACATTTAATACAGTGAAACACAGTGGCTGAGTGTAGGACACGAAGAGTTATCACTTAGGTGTGTTGACCGTTTGAAATATCAATATTGTGATGTAGTGTAAATATTACAAAACGACCCTATATCACCCACTGGATAGATTCTCATCCAACCCTATATCACCCACTGGATAGATTCTCAACTATTGGTTGGAGAACCAAATTGGGTTGCGGAAGGCTTTGAAAGGGTAGCTGGGTTTAAAAAAAATCTTTATATAATATATTTATATGAAATATATACTCCATTCTGAACTTTAATGACTAATCCCAGAATCAGATATAAAGTGAATCAAATTATTTTAAAAACTATTTAACTTTGAAAAATCACATGCAGTATTTTAAGAGCTACAAAATGTAGGATCGTAATTTGATCCCTCTTCTGTTGCTGAGAACGTTCCATGAAATGCAGACTTTAAAATGTCAGACTGGTTTTGCCCAAACGAAAAATGTATCAACCGCTACAAAAAATGTCCATGAATTACAATCCATATAATAATTTAAATTTCCTGTTGCTGCAGGACTATTTTCCTGCTGTACTGTAGCAAACTGGATCAAATTAAGATCCTACATCTGTATTAGCACCGCTAACAAATTTGGTTGATTTTGTGATCCCAACATTCATCATCAAGAATATGAGCTATAAAATAGTTATTTCTGGTTGCTTGTCAATGTTATCTGGCTAACTCATTGATCCTGCTTTGTAGTATACTCCTCTGTTAGCTTGATACTTTCTGTCTATGTTTGCGTCAGAGGCTGATGGGAGGAGCTATAGGAGGACAGGCTCATTGGAATGGCTTGAATGGTATAAATGGAACACTATCAAACACATCAAACATATGGAAACCACAGTTGACTCCGTTTCATTAATTCCATTCCATCCGTTACAATGAGCCCATCCTCCTATATCCCCTCCCACCAGCCTCCTCTGGAACCATTAAGCTATTCAAAAATATCGAAAACAATAATTAAATTAAATGTTGAATTTGGTCAGCTACCTTCAGACTAGTCTCGGAGCGAAACAACCGACATGTATGTGTTCGTGAGAGACTTACCTTTCAATAGAGGGGTCATATTAGTGTGTAGCCCAAACTGTTCGGACGCTACAGACAGAAGTATGCAGATGGGCTGTACCGACTTCAGACGAGTCCCGTGATGCTAGTGGGCGTTGTAGACCAAAACGGAGAACACCATCGTGTTCGCGAGAGTCTCATCGTTCCACAGAGGGGTCTTTCCATTCGGATGAGTTTCGGGATGTCTCATGGTCTGAAAAACACAACTTTAGCACTGCCAACTTTCACAGCAGATGCTGGTCCCAGAGCATTTCGTATTATTATATTATGTAAATCTGAGCGACCTCATTTAGTATGATATGTTACATTTCAAATGTTATGTATTAATGAGCAAATGTCCATCAACCATTTTGTATGATATGTTACGAATTACAATTTGCAAAATGTACAATACTTTACTAATTTGCAAAACGTATGATATGTTACGAATTCTAGCTAGATGGCTAAAGTTAGCTAGTTGGCTCACATTGGCTAGGGTTGAGGGTTAGGGGTTAGAGTTAAGGTTAGAGTTTAGAAGTTAGGTTAAAAGGTTAGGGGAAGGGTTAGCTAACAAGCTAAGTAAATTCAGCAAAAAAAGAAACGTCCTCTGAGTGTCAACTGCGTTTATTTTCAGCAAACTTAACATGTGTAAATATTTGTATGAACATAACAAGATTCAACAACTGAGACATAAACTGAACGTTGACTGAATGTTCCACAGACATGTGACTAACAGAAATGTAAAAATGTGTCCCTGATAAAAGGAGGGGTCAAAATCAAAAGTAACAGTCAGTATCTGGTGTGGCCACCAGCTGCATTAAGTACTGCAGTGCATCTCCTCCTCATGGACTGCACCAGATTTGACAGTTCTTGCTGTGAGATGTTACCCCACTCTTCCACCAAGGCACCTGCAAGTTCCCCAACATTTCTGGGGGGAATGGCCCTAACCCTCACCCTCCGATCCAACAGGTCCCAGACGTGCTCAATGGGATTGAGATCCGGGCTCTTCGTTGGCCATGGCAGTACACTGACATTCCTGTCTTGCAGGAAATCACACACAGAACGAGCAGTATGGCTGGTGGCATTGTCATGCTGGAGGGACATGTCAGGATGAGCCTGCAGGAAGGGTACCACATGAGGGAGGAGGATGTCTTCCCTGTAACACACAGCGTTGAGATTGCCTGCAATGAAAACCAGCTCACTCAGATGCTGTGACACACCGTCTCAGACCATGGACACTCCACCTCCAAATCGATCCCGCTCCAGAGTACAGGCCTCGGTGTAACGCTCATTCCTTTGACGATAAACGCGACTCCGAGATAAAACCGTGACTCGTCAGTGAAGGGCGCTTTTTGCCAGTCAAACCCACTGGCTCCAGGTCATCTACATGACCCTGCTAGGTAAAGTCCCCCCTTATCTCAGCTCGCTGGTCACCATAGCAGCACCCACCTGTAGCACACACTCCAGCAGGTATATCTCTCTGGTCACCCCCAAAAGCAATTCTTCCTTTGGCCGCCTCTCCTTCCAGTTCTCTGCTGCCAATGACTGGAACGAACTACAAAAATCTCTGGAACTGGAAACACTTATCTCCCTCACTAAGTTTAAGCACCAGCTGTCAGAGCAGTTTACAGATTACTGAACCTGTACATAGCCCATCTATAATTTAGCCCAAACAACTACCTCTTTCCCTACTGTATTTATTTATTTTGCTCCTTTGCACCCCATTATTTCTATCTCTACTTTGCACATTCTTCCACTGCAAATCAACCATTCCAGTGTTTTACTTGCTATATTGTATTTACTTCGCCACCATGGCCTTTTTTTTGCCTTCACCTCCCTTATCTCACCTCACTTGCTCACATTGTATATAGACTTATTTTTCTACTGTATTATTGACTGTATGTTTGTTTTACTCCATGTGTAACTATGTTGTATGTGTCGAACTGCTTTGCTTTATCTTGGCCAGGTCGCAAGATAAAGTAATTTGTAAATGAGAACTTGTCCTCAACTTGCCTACCTGGTTAAATAAAGGTGAAATAAAAATAAATAAATAAAATCTCTCCATTGTCTTCTTGATATCCACAACATATACCATGTATATCATTCATTTAAAAGTTCAAGAATGGATGAAGCGATTGCGGATGGCCCCTTTAACATATTGTGATTTTTGTGATTTGTAGTATTCTGTAGCAATTTGTCTGTTTTTCCACATTAAAATTTGGAGATGGAATAGTTGTATATGTTTTGGGTATAACTGGTATCATCATTGCTTAAAATGGCAAATGTGAGAAAGTACAGACATGCTACTGTAAATAAACATTTCTGAGAGTATGGTAACCATGTTCTGGGTACGTTTCTGTTAGAAGCAACACTACCACCTAGGCCTTGTTTCGGCAACAAATTCGGAATGCTACAGCTAGAAATGCAATGATGAAAGCTGATGTGGTTCCTAATCAGACACGTTTGTTCCACATGTGGTGTGGATTTCAAAAAGACAAGAGTTTTCTTTCAGATGCTCATCTATCTAGAATGAGAAACCCATTTTAATTAGATCAGATAGGTGTGTTGTAACTGTTGCCAAATGATGACATTTACATATATTGCTAAGAATGTGAGAGTAGGTTGACTCCTCTGACTTCAAAGTATGTTTCTTTCTGGACAGACCGCAATTTCTGATACCATGATGTATTCTGATCAACTGGCTTGTTCTTGTCAGAAAACTAAATACCACATTCATCAGATAATATACTGTACTCTTCATCCGAAGAGGAGGAGCAGGGATTGAACCAAACTGCAGCGTTGTATTTAGACATAATGAATTTATTTAAGTGTAGACGAAAAACACGAACTTCACTTGAATACTTACAAAATAACAAAACGAATGTAGACAAACCTGAACATACGAACTTACAAAAAACACGAAGAACGCACAACAGGAAAAATGACTACATAAAACGATGACCGACCGAAACAGTCCCATATGGTGCAACAAACACTGACACAGGAAACAACCACCCACAACAAACAGTGTGAAAACACCTACCTTAATATGACTCTCAATCAGAGGAAATGAAAACCACCTGCCTCCAATTGAGAGCCATATCAGGTCACCCTTTAAACCAACATAGAAACAGAAAACATAGACTGCCCACCCAAACTCACGTCCTGACCAACTAACACATACAAAACTAACAGAAAACAGGTCAGGAACGTGACAGTAGGGCAGAATAGAGAAAGCCCTTAAATTGTTGGAAATAAGTAAAAGATGAGAGAATAGTCAAATTAACTGATTACTGACACAGGCATGGTGGCGTAAAAAAGATATGAATGGTGTGAACTGATAAGTTATGAGTTCAAATCCCAGGTGAGAACATGTTAAATAATAATGACTGTGTAAATGAACATGCACAATGTAATCATGTTTGTCAAATTTGTAAGTGAAAAGCATTGTGTGTGTCAGTATCCATAACCTTGCCAATAGACAAAAAGAGCTGTGAATGGATCAGTGGTTCGCCAATCAGGGAATTGATGGGCTTGGCAACAGCAACAATGTGTAATTACATTTTTTGGGGGGGGAGACTTTCTTTGGGACAATCAGGCGATGTCCTGACAACTGATACACAAATGTTCCTGCAATTCTCTCCTAACCCTTAGAAAACTGGACTCAAATGTTCTTGAAACTTCCCACGAAACACGTCAAGAACATCGTTGTATATTCTGAGAACATTGTAACCACATTCCAGAGAAGTTCTGTTTGACATTGAGGGAACGTTCTAAAAAAAAACATTCTAAAAAGGTCCTCAGAAGGTTTTTGCTTACATAATGTACCCCTAACTAATGGAAAACTGGACACTCAAACATTAGGGGTAACGTTACAGAAACGTATTCTCTCCCTAGAATTGTTAGCTGGAATAGTGGCCAGCTGGGCTTGTTTGTTTGTACTGTACAGCTGGGGTTGTGAGTACTCTGTTAAGTGTATAATGTGTATAAGTAGTATAAAGTGTATATCAAGTGCATAAATAAACATCTTACAGTGTCTTTCATCTTCTCTCTGCAGGGCCTCCAATGCAAAAGTAAAACCCACTGTGAGTGCATTACAATATACCCATTACAAACAATGTTGTTATACTCTGTGTGTGTGCCTGATTGTGTTGACAATGACACTATGGTAAATCTTTGATGGTCCTGTGATCAGATATAAATTGATGTCTGAAATACCGTTACAATACAGGGATCCAGTAACAATGTTTGTGGTATGTGTGGTCTGAGTGATACAACTTTTGCAGGTTTGTTCATTGAAGCATGGACCCCCCGCACAGTACAATAGTCATAGTCCAAGTAGACGCCTCGAGCTGGAGTGAACAGAAGCAGCGTGTCCACAATAATACATAACAAAAGTCAGATTAATCAGTGGCTAACTTCAACAGCAGCTCACCACAACTCTATCTTCCACAAGTTAAAGAAAGAGCATAACAGCTCAGGCAGGAAGGGAGAAAGAAAGAGATATATCTCGCTATTGGTATTCTACTGCTGCTCTTTAGTTACTTGTTACTTTCATTTCTTACTCATATTCATTTTTAAACATGCTTTGTTGGTTACCTACACCTGTTGTATTCGGCGCATGTGACTAATACAATTTGATTTGATGTCTATCATCTGATAAAGTAGTAGTCAGGGCTTTAGCATGAAGAATGAGTAGAGTTGACTCCTTTCTTGTCATTACATTGCTGACTATTGGATATTGCTGGTTGTTGTATAGTTGTATACATTTGTCCTGAAAGTTTTGCTCTTTTGAATGTGAGTAAGATTTCCAATGAATTTATTATGGAAAAAAGCTTGAACATGAATAAATCCACTGACTTTAACCTCCTGTTTCCCCATACAGATTCCTTTGCCCCGTGCAGGACCCAGAAAGCAGGCCTCAACACCAGTGTCGTCTTCCACAATGTCAGCCTGTCCACAGTGATGAGGTGTGAGGGGAAACAGAAGTGCTCTCTTCACTTTCGAGTTCACACTGCTCTTCAGCTCAGTGGTAGGTTGGGCTCTCTATTTTTAGATTTCATGTTTAAATATTTTCTGCCTTGTGAACGTCAAGGATTAACGGGAAGTCCAGAGAGGACATATTCAAAAAATGGGTCCCTCGTTATGTCAAGATAATAACTTATTTATCTCATTATCACTACATACTGATTATCACTACATGTCGAGATCACGAGATAATCAAAAGTATCATGCATTATCCATGAATTTGTTCAGGTGCACAATAATCACTTCATCAAGGAGCCCTGTGGCTGCATTGATCGCAATGCGGGGCATATACGCCCTGAACAATGCCTGAGCCAGGTCTGTCTCCTGGGCTGCATGCTGCCCCAAAGACCAGAGCCATTGTATGCAAAGAACCACGCAGCTAACTTGGCTAGTCTTGTGAGTTAGCTAGGTAGTCTTGTTAGCTAGTAAGCTAGTTTGTTATCTATGCTGGTTGTTAGCTTGCATAACAGATATGTGTATTTTAAGCGACACCGTGTTTTGTGGATAATTCGAATTTATAGTGGGTGAGCTCCATTCCTGATAGGCTGATCAGATGAAATGTTAGCCTTAGAGGCTGATAAATCAGGATGCTGCCTTGTAGGCTGTTTCATAAGTAATGCTCCTTGCAGGCAGATTAGCTGTCAAAGTAATTTATAGGCAGATACACATCTAATCCAGGGGGTGAGCTCTATTCCTTGCAGGGTGATCTGATTCAATAGTAGCCTCAGAGGCTGATATCAGAATGCTGCCTTTCATATGAAACAGCCTACAAGGCAGCATACTGCTTTGTAGGTCGACTGATTGACTGATAACCTGAACCAGGTTACAGTTTGAAGCTTTCTCTTGAGTGGGCAGCCTGATGAAAGCCAGTCAACATTTAAATCGGCCAGAAAACATACCTCTCTGTTGATATCACATACATTATCAAGCATTACACACGTTATCCAGATACTGACTGTTAGCACTTGGTGGTCTATAGCAGCTTCCTACCAGAATGGGTTTTCGGTGAGGCAGATGAATCTGTAGGCATATTACTTCAACAGTATTTAACATGAGATCCCCTCTAAGCTTTATAGGAATATTGTTCTGAAGATAAACCGCCACAACTCCACCTTTGGCATTTCTGTCTTTTCTGTAGATCTCAGAACCATGTATTGCTACCACTCGTAACATCAAAGGTATTATCTAAGTGAGTTTCAGAGGGTGTCAGAATATGAATATCATCTGTTGCTAGTAAATTACTGATTTCATTAACCCTGTTTCCTAAGCTACATGTGCTAACGTGGGCTATTTGTAGCACTTTTCTGGGATGCTTGATTGGTTTTATTGCTTACTAGGAAGCGTAGCAGAGGTAGACATGCTCATGTTATTTATGTTAGTGTTGCACACAGTGGACTGCCTACTAGGGCACACCGCCTCAGTGCTTACAGTATCACTCTGGTTCATAGGCACATGATTACTGCATACAATAGCTGTGGGATCAGCAGAGGCATTCAGGGCAGTAAAAGGGACATCAAGTAGGTTACTTAAATTATGTCTTCCAACACCGCTGGGATAATGTACATTTGCTGACGCATTATGACCACTCAGCGGCACAATGGTAGGCATTAACAGGGGCAGTATTGAGTAGCTTGGATGAAAGGTGCACAGAGGTGCCCATAGTAAACTGCCTGCTCCTCAGTCCCAGTTGCTAATATATGCATATTATTATTCGTATTGGATAGAAAACACTCTGACGTTTCTAAAACTGTTTGAATAATGTCTGTGAGTATAACAGAACTCATATGGCAGGCAAAGACCTGAGAAAAAATCCAAACAGGAAGTGGGAATTCTGAGGTTGGTTGATTTTCAACACAGCACCTACAGAACACACAGTGGGATATGGATGAGTTTGCACTTCCTACGGCTTCCACTAGATGCCAACAGTCTGTAGAACCTTGTCTGATGCCTCTACTGTGTAGTGGGGCCGAAGGAGACAGGAAATAGTCTACCATGACCTGGCCATGCTCTGACCATGCGCGTTCACATGAGAGGGAGCTCTGTTCCATCGCACATCTGAAGTCAATGTAATTATCCGGTGGAACGTTACTGAAGATTTATGTTAAAAACATTCTAAAGATTGATTCAATACATCGTTTGACATGTTTCTACTGACTGTTATGGAACTTTTTGACATTTCGTCAGCTTTTTGTGAACGCGCTTTCTGACTTTGGATTTGTTTACCAAACACGCAAACAAAAAGAGCTATTTGGACATAAATGATGGACATTACCGAACAAAACAAACATTTCTTGTGGAAGTGGGAGTCCTGGGAGTGCATTCCGATGAAGATCAGCAAAGGTAAGTGAAGATTTATAATGCTTTTTATGAGTTTTGTTGACTGCTTTTGCCGTAAAGCTTTTGAAATCTGACACAGCGGTTGCATTAAGAACAAGTGTATCTTTAATTCTATGTAAAACATGTATCTTTCATCAAAGTTTATGATGAGTATTTCTGTTATTTGACGTGGCTCTCTGCAATTTCTCCGGATATTTTGGAGGCATTTCTGAACATGGCGCCAATGTAAACTGAGGTTTTTGGATATAGATATGAGCTTTATCGAAAAAAACATATATGTATTGTGTAACATGAGGTCCTATGAGTGTCATCTGATGAAGATCATCAAAGGTTAGTGATACATTTTCTCTATTTCTGCTTTTTGTGACTCCTGTCTTTGGCTGGAAAAATGACTGTGTTTTTCTGTGATTTTGCGGTGACCTAACATAATCGTTTGTGGTGCTTTTGTTGTAAAGCCTATTTGAAATCGGACACTTGGGTGGGATTAACAACAAGATTACCTTTAAAATGGTATAAGATACATGTATATTTGAGGAATTTTAATTATGAGATTTCTGTTGTTTGAATTTGGCGCCCTGCACTTTCACTGGCTGTTGTCATATCATCCCGTTAACGGGATTGCAGCCATAAGAAGTTTTAAATGAGCTGGGCTTGGATCATTGAAAAGTAATTGTCTGAACGCAGCCTTATAATGCTATGGAAGGATCCGGGATCTGAATGATTTGGGTGGATCCCATCCTATTTACAACATGAGCTTTGTTCCCAGAAGGTATCAAAATTGTCAATAAATGTTACACCCACAGAGCTGCAATAGTCTTGTAGTCAGTTATGGAGGGTTAAAGGTCTGCTGAACCGTTCAATGCCACAATTTGGGGAGGGCAGAGGGACAGATATTATGGGGCGTTTGTTGGTGTCAAGAAGTGACCCAATCAGTTTTTTTAAATCCATCTTCAGCTGTTTTGAGTTGCCCTTCATAATGTCATTGAATCCCACATGAACTTTGATATACTAAATTTCCTGATGCTGACTTAAAATGTTTGGGATCAGCTTATTGATGTCCTGTACTTGTGCTCCTTGATGGCACGCAGTTTTTGCTCCAGGGATTGAGACATTTCTCACCATTGAACTGCCCAATACAATTGCCGGAGAAGGGAATGGCGAAATCCGCCCATTCCCACCCCGCACACAATTTGTTGAGTCTTTCACGGGCCCATGTACCCCAAGGATAGTGTACCCCAAACTTGACGACAAAGCCACTGCTGGCAATCCCAGCGGTGATTGCGCAGGTAGATCAGGCACCAGTGCAGCGAAGCTATTCTTTATGTCAATCTGCTCCGAACCTCTCGCAGTCACCCTCATCCTCTTAGCAGCATGCCACTGCCTTCAGTTTCCACGACTTGTGACATGGGACCAGCATTGACTGGAACATTCTGCTTGCTGATTGGAACATTCTGCTTCACTACAGGATGGAGGAGGAGAAGCAGATGGAGATGATTTCCTTGGCAGGCAAGTTCCAGGTAGCACAGGCCATTGGGATAGGGACAGATGGCAATGCCGGGAAACATCCATCAGGCCCGAGCGGTGTCCAGTCATAGGAGTTGAGAAAAAGAATTGCCTCATTGGAACCCCGGATTGTGAATATTCTCCCGGACAAGAGCATAATACACTGGAAATGTTTGCTTGCTATTCCAGCAAAACGGGCTCCATTGCAACCTAGCTAGCTAGCTGACTAGTTGGTAGCAGGTGTTGACACAGGTATCCGAGTTCTTGAGTTCCAAAGTTTTTGGCTTCGAGTTGGTCCCCCCCGACAACAGCCTGTTTCCGGTTAATGACAGCAGCCATGCGAATACGACAACAGGTTGTTAACAAGTTCATTTTGCGCTATTGACACAGATATAGGGTGTGTTTGCTCTCGGAGCATTCAGAGTGCACACTGGACGCTCTGGCCAAGGATTGATCCGAGCTTTCTGTTAATTTGGATCGGGGGGGATTTATGCCTTTCAATCTAATTTGAGTGTTAGAACTTGTAACGCAGCTGCATAAATTTCTAACGTGGCGACATGGGATTTTTCAGATTATAGTTGGTGTGGTGGTGTTGCATCCAACGGCAGTGTCTGCAAAGGTAACGCAACGATCTGCTTGTGGATTTGAAAGCTCTAACGTAGTTACACCGCCAAAATAACATTATGCGGATGTCAATGTGATTGACTCTGACCCTTAATTTCTGTTTGCTTATCAAATGACACCCTATTTTCCATGAAGTAGTGCGCTATATGGCGAATATGGTCTCATTTGAAGCTACCCTCTGCAGTGAGACTTGGTGTTTTCCTGGCAATTCTTTGATTTATAAGATTGGGGTGCTCACATGCACCGAATACAACAGGTGTAGACTTTACAGTGAAATAGTAACTTACGAGCCCTTAACCAACAATGCAGTTAAACATTTTTAAATATGAAATAAAAGTAACAAATAATTAAGGAGCAGCAGTAAAATAACAATAGCGAGGCTATATACAGGGGGTACCGGTACAGAGTCAACGTGTGGGGGCACCGGTTAGTCGAGGTAATTGAGATAATATGTAGGTAGAGTTAAAGTGACTATGCATAGATAATAGAGAGTAGCAGCAGAGTAAAGGGGTGTGGGGGAGTTAATGCAAATAGTCTGGGTAGCCATTTGATTAGATCTTCAGGAGTCTTATGGCTTGGGGGTAGAAGCTGTTTAGAAGACTCTTGGACCTAGACTTGGAGCTCTGGTACCGCTTGCCATGTGGTAGCAGAGAGAACAGTCAATCAGCCTTAGTTTTTAATGGAGTTTGCGACTGAATAATTATGTACACTTCGGAGCCTGACACGCCCCATATTTCAAACCGCGATGTTTGTACATCCGCTAATTAAAGTCAGCCACAACGTAAAACCTCAATGTCAATATGGAGTCAACATTCAAGTGTAAGTAAAAACAAATGTAAATAAGTCAGAAATTGTGCTATTAATGCACAAACACTTCTCGTAAAAGTAATCATGTTTTTGTTTGGTTAGCTTTTGGAAATTGTAGAAATAAAACATTTTCCTTCAGAAGTTCCAGGCAGGCAGGCTAACGTGAGTCAGCTAATTCATTTTCTAGCTATCATACAGTAGGCGTATATGAAAAAATATATAGTTAATATAAGTAGACATGCAATCATTATTGACTGTAGCGCATAAAAAGCACCCACACGCTACCGGTGGCTGAAAACACAATCGTCGCGGGACAAACGAGTGACGAATTTCCAGCCGAAGGTGGTCAATTTTAAAAATCATTCCTTCTTCCCTCGCCCTGCAAGTGTAAACTCGTCAGATGTCATGGAAGTGTCCACTTAATTTGAGGGCTGAGGGGAGAGGTGTGTTTGTTAAGTTTTTAGAATGCAACCTATGTGAAAACAGCATACCACTGAAACCAGATAGACCACTATGAACAGAGCCACAGTATGTACTTCCATAGTCAGTTCTGTACAGGTGAGAGCGAGATGGGGGCCTGAGGGGGGAAACCCCTGCGATAATATCTTAAATGGCCCTTTGATTCAGGGTCACACTGCTTCCTGTAGCGCATGTGACACGCACGTACGCTCACACACACAGGTTGAAGGCAGCCAATTCAGGAAGTGATCAAATTTAAACATGAAACATTTCTGACATTTAAAAAGTTTTGAAATAAATAGCTTCTACTTTTCAATTTATTGAGAATAACTGTTTTTGATGATTGAATTGTCAATTTTGTTTACTTTCCGAATTGACTGCATTCTATTTGAATTGAGCCCAACCCTGACACACAAGCAGATACACACTGTAATTATGGTACTTGTACTCTGTATAGCTTGCATTCTCGTGATTTTGAACGCTACTTTTCCTCAGAGCACATCCACGGTGTCTCCATATGCACTGTTACCGCAGGGATGATGTTGGAAATGTGTACGCTCGTCAGCTTCCCCAGAGTAGCCAGAGAGAGACTGGAGGGACAGCAGGTACAGTAGTACATTAGCACACCATGCACCCTACCATACTACAAACTACTACACTACACACTACTACAGAGAGACTGGAGGGACAACAGGTACAGTCAGATAAATATTTTTTTGGTGAACATTACACTTAGTCAATCAAAGCCAAGCAAAACATGTCTGTTCATTATGTGTGCTTGCGGCAACAAAACCACTTCTCTATTGATAGGAACAGATATGGATCTGGCTTAAGAACACCTGTAATGGCTGGTGTGTCTATTTGTTTATTTTCCTTCTCTCCTTCTCTCTCATCAAGTTGGAGGTTCAGAATGACTGCTCTGAGGTGTGGCCAGGTCAATACGTTCACGTCACTCTCAAGACAAATCCAAGCTACTGTGGAGTCGCCTGGACAAGCACTTACCAAGTCCCAGGTGAGGATGAGGACCGTGATCAATGGTGAATAATAATACGAATAATAATGGATTGGACTTATATAGAGCCTTTCTACCAACTGAGGTACTCAAAGCGCTTTACATAATACGAGGGGAACTCGCCTCTTCCAGCAACAATGTGTGGCACTCACGAGTGATTCACTGCAGCCATCTTGTGCCAGAACGCTCATCACACATTAGCTAGCATGGTGTAGAGGTGAGGATATATGCCAATTAGGAATGAGGGAGACGATTAGGTAGCCATAATATCAACCGATTGATTGAAATCGCCATTTCAGCATCTTGCACACACAGATTCCCAGTGGATCATTTTGGTTAAACCTGACTGTACTTGACTTTGATTATATAAGAGCTATTGAGTTGAGTGAGTAAACTGACACTGCAGGCGATCATAAGCATAACTATTGAGTCAGCAAATGTCTAATGGAGAAACACTTAAATATCATAACACCCTCATTTCCTAACCGAATGTCACCTGCTACCCTGCTGAACAAAACAACATAGACCAGCTTGATCAGCAGGGTAGTCATGCTCTTACTCAATGTGCATACACAATGATCATATGTCGAAGCACAGAGAACAAACCTTAACTTGGTTTTAAACTATATTTCAGAATGTAACAGCAGAGATCTTCGGAATAACATTCCAGAATGCATCAGTAAGTTTAATAGATTTTATTTCTCTATTGTTCTATAGTTCACAACAATTGAATCACTCTAGATATTCCTTAGCATGGGTTACAATGACCGACTATTTCTGCCTTCATCAAGGCTACATTTTTTGCCTTGCCAAACCCGACAACAATATACTCATTCTGTATTTCCTTGTGTACAAATCGGCCTAAAGATATTGGCAGTGCATCCATTTCCCTTGACTGTGTGATTACTGACTGACTGTGTCCGATGACAGCTGGGAGGCTAGTGTACACTGTGGACGCAGACAGAAAGGAGCTGGCTGTGTCTGTCTCAGACATGTTGGAGGATAAAGACTATCACCTGAGATTGTGTCACAGAAAAGCCTACACCTGTAGAGACACAGGGGCCAGCACACTGGTAAGATTACAGGAGATGGAGACCTTAAAAAGTAAATGTTAATTTTCAAATTGTGAGACCCTGGTTAGCCTGGAATCCATAATGTATATTTCACTGTTGTTTCACTCAGTGAAATGAAAGCATTGTGTGGATTCCAGGCTAGGCACTGATAATGAAGAGGCACTCCACCCACTTTCACTTTCCTAGCATAATAATAATAACCTCCCAGTGACAAGTGTGTTTACAACTACTGCTTGCCAGGAAGTGTTGTAAAACGGTGATAGTCAACCCTATACTTTGTGTATACTCTGATAATAACCCAGGTAAGAGGAAGGTCATAGAAATGACTCAATCAGATGGTATGAGACAGGCATCATAAATCAGTTGTGTTATACTCGATCAGACCCTGGATTGAAATGCCATTTGAAGTTATTTCAAGTACTTTACCTGGGCTTGATTGAGCTTGCCTAGGACAATGGAACCAATATACAGTTGAAATCGGAAGTTTACATGCACCTTAGCCAAATACATTTAAACTCAGTCTTTCACAATTCATGACATTTTATCCTAGTAAAAATTCCCTGTCTTAGGTCAGTTAGGATCACCACCTGGTCAGGGCTTTGTGATGGTCACTCCAATACCTTGACTTTGTTGTCCTTAAGCCATTTTGACACAACTTTGGAAGTATGCTTGGGGTCATTGTCCATTTCGAAGACCCATTTGCGACTAAGCTTTAACTTCCTGACTGATGTCTTGAGATGTTGCTTCAATATATCCACATAATTTTCATTCCTCACGAAGTCATCTATTTTGTGAAGTGCACCAGTCTCTCCTGCAGCAAAGCACCCCCACAACATGATGCTGCCACCCCTGTGCTTCACGGTTGGGATGGTGTTCTTCGGCTTGCAAGCCTCCCCCTTTTCCCTCCAAACATAACATTGGTCATTATGGCAAAACAGTTTTATTTTTGTTTCATCAGACCAGAGGACATTTCTCCAAAAAGTACGATCTTTGGCCCCATGTGCAGTTGCAAACCGTAGTCTGGCTTTTTTATGGCGGTTTTGGAGCAGTGGCTTCTTCCTTGCTGAGCGGCCTTTCACGTTATGTCGATATAGGACTTGTATTACTGTGGATATAGATACTTTGTACCTATTTCCTCCAGCATCTTCACAAGATCCTTTGGTGTTGTTCTGGGATTGATTTGCACTTTTTGCACCAAAGTACGTTCATCTCTAGGAGACAGAACGCTTCTCCTTCCTCAGCGGTATGATGGCTGTGTGGTCCCATGGTGTTTATACTTGGGTACTATTGTTTGTACAGATGAACGTGGGACCTTCAGGCATTTGGAAATTGCTCCCAAGGATGAACCAGACTTTTTGGTTCAACCAATTTTTTTTGTGAGGTCTTGACTGATTTCTTTTGATTTTCCCATGATGTCAAGCAATGAGGCACTGAGTTTGATGGTAGGCCTTGAAATACATACACAGGTACATCTCTAATTGACTCAAATGATGTCAATTAGCCTATCAGAAGCTTCTAAAGCCATGACATTATTTTCTGGAATTTTCCAAGCTGTTTAAAGGCACAGACAATTTAGAGTATGTATACGTCTGACCCACTTGTGATACAGTGAATTATAAGTGAAATAATCTGTCTGTAAACAATTGTTTGAAAAATTACCTGTGTCATGCACAAAGTAGATGTTCTAACTGACTTGCTATAGTTTGTTAAAACTTCCTTGGGTAACGTAAACTCACCCCATTCCGTACAAATGTGCGTAACCGCGACATTCAAACGAGGCCACAAAGAAAACGAATGGGACTGTAGCGACTGTGTTCACTTCAAAATCGGGGGTGTGAACTAGGTTTCTATTCAAGCGTTGATTGACATGGTAATGGCTCTATAGTATTGGAGAAAAGTTGAAAAAACTGACCCTCCGTTACATCTTGACGTGTCATGTCGTAACGTACAGCACGCATAAATCAACTATTTCTGTCGTACAATCTCTCTCCACCAGGTGTAGCACTTCTCTCATCGTTTAAAAACAAGAAATGGACAGTGACGGGGGTAAGGGGGGATACCTAGTCATTTTTTTTGTCATCATTGCATGCGATCATCATTCTCAAAGCCGCTGTTTACTTCTGAAGATCACTTTAGCACCGCCCTAAAAACCCGATTCAAGCTCGACACAACTCTTCAAATAGGTATGTAATGACACATTATATAAACTCTTTATAGTGTTTTATTTACATTTTAGAGGCGATAAGGTGATAAATTGGACAGATTGAGTGAAAAAAGCCATTTTCCCACACGACATCTGTCCTTCTCATTATAACGCATTAGTTTCGCTTCCCCACCCACCATTTTTAAAAAGACCCGAAGGAGCTCATTGCCTTCTTGAATTATGCAGAAACGGGCAGCGTGCAGGTCTCGGCATAAATTCTGTTAGAAAGGGGAGAAATTGTGCTTTACAATGGTATTGAAATTACAGTTGATCTGGAAGTATTACGTTTTTGGGGCGCTAAAATAAGGTCAATTGTACGTTACGTGAGACGTTAGCGTCTCACCTCTTCAACAGCCAGTGAAACTGCTGGGCGCCAAATTCAAATACAGAAATACTCATTATAAAAATTCAGAAAACAAAACATATTTTACATAGGTTTAAAGATTAACTTCTTGTGAATCCAACCACGGTGTCAGATTTTAAAAATGCTTTACGACGAAAGCATACCTTACGATTATTTGAGAACATAGCCCACTAGACAAATCAATACAAACAGTAACCAGCCAAGTAGAAGAGTTACACAAGTCAGAAATAGAGATACAATTTATCCCCTACCTTTGATGATCTTCATATGGTTGCACTCAGCAGACATTAATTTACTCAATAAATGTTCCTTTTGTTCGATAAAGTCTCTTTATATCCAAAAACCTTGTTTTCTTCAGTAATCCACAGGCTCAAACGCAGTCAAAACAGGAAGGCAAAAAAATCCAAATTGTATCCGTAAAGTTCATAGAAACATGTCAAACGATGTTTATATTCAATCCTCAGGTTGTATTTAGCATAAATAATCGATAATATTTCAACCGGACAATAACGTTGTCAATTTAAAAGGTAAACAAGAAATGCACTATCTCGGTCTCGCGCATGAAAAAGCTCTGTGACACTTTAGGGTCCACTCATTCAGATTGCTCTTACTTCCTCATTTTTCAGAATACAAGCCTGAAACAATTTCTAAAGACTGTTGACATCTAGTGGAAGGCATAGAAACTGCAATTTGAGTCCTAAGTCAATGGATACTGTCATGGCATTGAATAGAAAACTAAAAAAAAAAAAAAAAACTACTTCCTGAATGGATTTTTCTCACGTTTTCGCCTGCCAATTCAGTTCTATTATACGCACAGACACTATTTTAACAGTTTTGGAAACTTTAGAGTGTTTTATATCCACACACCAAAATGAATGCTGCCCCCACCAAAAAGCAGAATGCTGCCCCCTAACCTAGAAAAGTTAATAAGACATTTGTGGAGTGGTTGAGTTAATGACTCCAACCTAAGTGTATGGAAACTTCCGACTTCATTTGTAATAGTGGCAAATTTGTAAACCAGGCCCATCTGGCACTCCAGTTAGACTAGTATGTCAAATAATGTTTGACCCTTGTTCCCTCTCCGCAGATCAGAAAGGAGGATGTGCTGAAGAATACTACTCTGCAGTATTCTACACCTATGCCCTGTCTCTGTATCGAGGTAAAGATTCTTAACTGATCATTATCTAGTTAGGTCAATCTTTATCTACTTTTTTAGCTTCTTGTTAGATAATTTTGTTTGACCTTTATGTAATCAAATGTCTATGACGATCTGGATTGTCTTCTGAAAATTGTGGTGTTACAGTGCATTCGAAAGACCCCTGGACTTTTTTCACATTTTGATACGTTACAGCCTTATTCTAAAATTGATTACATTGATGTTTTCCCTCATCCATCTAGACACAATGCCCCAAAATAACAAAGCAAAAAAAGGTTTTTTAGAAATTGTTGCAAATTTATAAAAAAAAAACTAGTATTCAGACCCTTTACTCAGTACTTTGTTGAAGCACCTTTGGCAGTGATTACAGCCTCGAGTGTTCTTGGGTATGATGCTACAAGCTTGGCACACCTGTATTTGGGGAGTTTCTCTCATTCTTCTCTGCAGATAATCTCAAGCTCTGTCAGGTTGGATGGGGAGCGTTGCTTCATAGCTATTTTCAGGTCTCTCAAGAGATGTTAGATCGGCTTCAAGTCCGGGCTCTGGCTGGACCACTCAAGGACATTAAGAGACTTGTCCCGAAGCCACTCCTGCATTGCCTTGGCTTTGTGCTTAGGGTCTTTGTCCTGTTGGAAGTTCGCCCCAGTCTGAGGTCTTGAGCGCTCTGGAGCAAGTTTTCATCAAGGATCTCACTGTACTTTGCTCTGCTCATCTTTCCCTCGATCCTGATTAGTCTCAAAGTCATTGTTGCTGAAAAACATCCCCTAAGCATAATGCTGCAACCACCATGCTTCACCGTAGGGATGATGAAGACGTGACGCTTGGCATTCAGGCCAAAGAGTTCAATATTGGTTTCATCAGACCAGAGAATCTTGTTTCTCATGGCGAGGAGAGTCTTTTGGTGCGTTTTGGAAAACTCCAAGTGGGCACTTCATATGCTTTTTCTTCTGGCCACTCTACTATAAAGGCCTGACTGGTGGAGTGCTGCAGAGATTGTTGTCCTTCTGAAAGGTTTTCCCATCTCCACAGAGGCTCTGTCAGAGTGACCATCAGGTTCTTGGTCACCTCCCTGACCAAGGCCCTTCTCCCCCGATTGCTCAGTTTGGCTGGGCAGCCAGCTCTAGGAAGAGTCTTGGTGGTTCCAAATGTCTTCCATTTAAGAATGATGGAGGCCACTGTGTTCTTGGGGACCTTCAATGCTGCAGAACATTTTTTATACCTTTCCCCAGATCTGTGCCGCGGCACAATCCTGTCTCGGAGCTCTACAGACAATTCCTTCGACCTCATGGCTTTGTTTTTGCTCTGACATGGACTGTCAACTGTGGGACCTTATATAGACAGGTGTGTGCCTTTCCAAATCATGTCAAATCAATTGATTTTACCACAGGTGTACTCCAATCAAGTTGTAGAAACATCTCAAGGATGATTTTTTAAAATTTAACCTTTATTTAACTAGGCAAATCAGTTTAGAACCAATTCTTATTTACATTGACGGCCAAACAACACTGGGCCAATTGTGCGCCGCCCTATGGGACTCCCAATCACGGCCGGATGTGATGCAGCATGGATTCGAACCAGGGACTGCAGTAACACCTCTTGCACTGAGATGCTGCGCCACTCGGGAGCATGATCAATGGAAACAGGATGCGCCTGAGCTCAATTTCGAGTCTCATAGCAAACGGTCTGAATACTTATACAAATAAGTTTATATTTTTTATACATTTGCAAACATTTCTAAAAACCTGTTTTCGCTTTGTCATTATGGGGTATTGTGTGTAGATTGATGAGGATGTTTTATTTAATCCATTTTATAATAAGGCTGTAACGTAACAATGTGGAAAAAGTCAAGGGGTCTGAATGCACTGTATATATTTATCCCACAGGGCTGGTCTGCCACCTCTGATGCACCCAGAGTTCAAGTCTTTCCCTTCAGAGACCGTGAGTGTCCGTCAACTTCTGTTACACTGCATGTTTTATTCATTGGTTGGTTGGTTGATTGTGAAATTTGCAAGATTGTCAGTGCATTGCTTTTGACCGCATCTCTTTTCTCCAAAGATCTGGAGGAGTTGTGGTCCGGCATTAACTTTGACCCGGTGGAGGAGCTGTTGTCATGGGAACCGGCGTGTCCTGTTGCTGCGGTGATCTCACTGTGCCAAAAACAAGGGGACGATGAGTGCGACGATCTGGCTGGTTCATCACAGACCCTCAACAGTGAAAAGGTTAGGTGCCTCTATCAATCACCTCTGAACTCCTTCACAGTTAAAAGGCTGTTTCAAAGACAAAAGACTGATGTGACATAGAAACAGTCAGGCACCAAGGCTATTTCACCAGATGACGGTTTTACAAGAACTATTATAGTTAAGTCCCCATTTAACTTTCCTTCCAGATAACATTCTCCACAGTGGATCCACACCCACAGCTTTGCATGAAGGTACGACACCACCTTTGCCTGTGGTTTCTTCAATGACTGAATGCACTTACTATCTAAACTTTCCGCTACATATCCCCTTTGAGTGTGCAGAACAAATGTATCTAACAAATGCATGCTCCTGGCTGTAGTTTACCACAGATTCTGGATCCTGGATCCGGTGCCCCTTTGCAGATGGGAATTTCCAAGGTAATAGCTCTCTGTAAATAGTGTGCAGATAATTATCACGAGTGATCCGTCTGAAGTTGTGAATGACAGACTTTTAAGTGGAAAAGGGTACCACAGTTTGTACATCAGCCAAACCCATAAATCCCAATGATAAGAAACCACCCACACTAGTATCAGTCTTTACACGAATGCAATATTATGTTACACCTGGATTCAATTAGCATTTTTTTAAAACTTGTCTGACACAATGGACCAATGAAATAGTACCAGAAGTGCAAACCCCATCCATAGGGCACTCCAGGTATGCTGAATCAAACTCTTAAACGTTTTTGAAAGAAAACAATTACTATTTGAACCTAAGTCCGTTATCTAGTATTACCAATATAGAGTCGTTTTTTCCCATAGGGATTTTAGAAACTTAAAATAAGAGCTGCGTTTCGTGTAGGCTCACCCTGGTGTGATGTTTTGATAACCGTGTAAATCTTTCTAGGACAGGGTGACTTTTTTTCAGTATATTTGCCTGTATTGACCATTTACCCCAAAATGAAATGCTCATTTGCTATCATAATGAACTACAAATTCCATGATGATCTTGATGAGACTGCCGAATTGAGGCAAAGGTAAGAATCTCTCGATTAACTATTTAAT
This sequence comes from Salvelinus fontinalis, assembly GCF_029448725.1. NCBI lineage: Eukaryota > Metazoa > Chordata > Actinopteri > Salmoniformes > Salmonidae > Salvelinus > Salvelinus fontinalis. Next base: position 21,828,561 of record NC_074703.1, on the reverse strand, counting down.
GTTAGCTATATGTAGTAATTGTAACAGCTCTCGTGTGTAGAATGACCGGACCAAGGCGCAGCGTGGTAGGCGTACATCGTAACTTTTATTGATGACACCAAACAAAATAACAAAGTCAAAAAAACAAAAGCGCACAGTTCTGTAAGGCTAAGAAACTATACAGAAAACAAGATCCCCACAAAACCCAAAAGGAAAATGACAACTTATATATGATCCCCAATCAGAGACAACGATAGACAGCTGCCTCTGATTGGGAACCACACACGGCCAAAAACAAAGAAAAATAAAATATAGACTTTCCCACCCGAGTCACACCCTGACCTAACCAAACATAGAGAATAATAAGGATCTGTAAGGTCAGGGCGTGACAGTAATGAATAAATAGGGTACATTTATTTCAATGGACAATTCTGTGAATGGTCTTGTGCAAGTTTTAAATTGACACAATACCTGTTCGTAAAGGTATCGGCCAGAGATGACGTGCAGGAGCTTGCAGGGATTTGTAGTTTTGTATGATGTCTACTTTGACGCTAATTACCATTTTCAAGTCTGAGTAAATCGAGCCGAATATATTGATAAAAGTCACCTTGTCCGAGAGAGATTTACATGGTTATTAAAACGTCACGCCAGGGTAAGCCTACATGAAACACAGCCCTTATTTTAAGTGTTTCTAAAATCCCCTATGGGAAAAAATGAATGGTGGAAAAACTATTGAATGTTTCCCTGTTTGACCGCTAGGTTTTATGGGTATTATGACACCTCAACAGTGGGGCTCTATACTGCAGGTGATCATACAGTAAGTAATGTTGAATGATGCTATTGCCTTGCTCTCCAGCTTGGGACCTGGGTGTCGACCAGATGCGGCTGGTTTTAACGTCACGGGTCAGAGCACCCCTCTCTCTTCATGTGTGTGTGAAGACGGGGACCTCTGCATGCCACCCAGAACACACACTCCCTGTACATGTGGTAAATACATGTCTATCTGCACCTAATTCTTATCATAGGCAACAGTACTTTTTTTTTTTTTTAAATAAGGGTGTTTGCTTACTATGAAGTCTGCTGTATGACTTACTTCCCCAATAACCAACCAAAAATCATCACTCAACATAAAGAGGGAACTAACAGATGAGTCACTGACAACCAAAACTAAACCAGGAGGGGTTTTAAAATAGGTTCTGAAAGGCATCAATGGGGGTGCCTACTGAGTGCTAGCCAAGCTCGAGTAGGGTCTTAACACCCACCATGGATGCCCATTAGAGTTGCCTGATACAGTCAAACTAAAAGAAAAGAACCCCCAACTTAAGTTGAGGGAGGGGGGGTAGGAAAGAGAAGGAGAGAGACTGGGGGAGTGGGAGGGAGAAGGGAGAGAGGGAGGGGTTAGGAAAGAGGGAGGACAGGGAAGTTTCTCTACCATTAACCTTCTTCTGAACACCTTCAAAACAAAGGTCATGTGGTTTGGTAAGAAGAATGCCCCTCTTCCCATAGGTGTTATTACGACCTCTGAGGGTTTAGAGCTTTAGGTAATTACCGCATACAAGTACTTGGGAGTATGGCTAGACGGAGCACTGTCCTTCTCTCGGCACATATCAAAGCTGCAGGCTAAAGTTAAATCTAGACTTGGTTTCCTCTATCGTAATCGCTCCTCTTTCACCCCAGCTGCCACACTAACCCTGATTCAAATGGCCATCCTACTCATGCTAAATTAAGGAGACATAATTTATAGATCGGAAGGTAGGGGTGCTCTCGAGTGTCTAAATGTTCTTTACCATTCGGCCATCAGATTTGCCACCAATGCTCCTTATAGGACACATCACTGCACTCTATACTCCTCGGTAAACTGGTCATCTCTTTATACCCATCGCACGACCCACTGGTTGATGCTTATTTATAAAACCCTCTTAGGCCTCACTCCCCCCTATCTGAGATATCTACCGCAGCCCTCATCCTCCACATACAACACCCGTTCTGCCAGTCACATTCTGTTAAAGGTCCCCAAAGCACACACATCCCTGGGTCGCTCCTCTTTTCAGTTCGCTGCAGCTAGCGACTGGAATGAGCTGCAACAAACACTCAAACTGGACAGTTTTTTATTTCAATCTCTTCATTCAAAGACTCAGTCATGGACATTCTTACTGACAGTTGTGGCTGCTTTGCATGATGTATTGTTGTCTCTACCTTCTTGACCTTTGTGCTGTTGACTTTTCCCAATGATGTTTGTACCATGTTTTTGTGCTGCTACCATGTTGTTGCTACCATGCTGTGTTGTTGTCTTAGGTCTCTCTTTATGTAGTGTTGTGTCTCTCTTGTTGTGATGTGTGTTTTGTCCTATATTTATATTGTATTTATTTGTAATTATTTTTTATCCCAGGCCCCATCCCCGCAGGAGGCCTTTTGCCTTTTGGTAGGCAGTCGTTGTAATTAAGAATTTGTTCTTAATTGACTTGCCTAGTTAAGTAATATAAAAGTTAGAGAGTGAACGTGAACATGGAGCAAACCAAACAGGTAAATCAAAAATATAAGTCTTTCTAGTCATACATTTTTGAGAGTTAAACTACAGCCTAGCTTTTCCAACATCTCTCATGCCAACTGGAGCATTGGCTCTGCAGCTCTTAAATATCACCTGTGCCAGCACAGACCACCGAGGATGACTCCAATCAGCGTGCATGATCAACTTAAAGGGGAACTACACCCGCTGATTTGGCCTCGTTTTTTTGGTTGCTCCTCTGGTGGTAATGGGGCAACCTTGTCAAACATGTCAGAGTGGTCATATCTTCCTGTGTGGTGTCCCGTATACACCAGGAGTTCACTGATCCTGGTGGAGAATACACAGGGGTTTCTCCCTCCCTATATTGACTGATACATTCAAATCAATAATAAAAAAGACAATACAGGTAAAAGTTGTCTCGTAAAATGTTCATGCCGAGTGCCAGGTCTTTCTCCATTCAGATACATCAGTATCAAGCCCGTTTGTCAGTCTGGACTTCATCTTCAATGTCTCCATAGTCACTCTAATATTACCAATGGCAGTGAGGATAGGTAATATCTGACACACAAACAGGTACTATGTTGAAGTTTGAATAGGTCAAGTGACTGAGGCTTCCGTCTGGCAAAAGCATATCCAGTCCATCTGTAGAAATAGGCGGAGTTGAGGCAGAGTTGACACATGGAATGAAAAGGGTGTTGCTATTACAAGACATTTGTGCTGTACTGTATTATCAGTAATCACCTCATGGTGGATGTGTTGAGTGCCAGGTCTCTCTGAATCTCATGCATCTGTCAACAAATACACACAGTCACCGTTCTGATAAGACCTATCTCTAACTATGGCAGTTAGAGATAGTATATGTTCGTGTCAGACATGACCTATGTTGAAGTCAGACTAAACCTACCAAATTCTGATTTCCCGATCGATGACCGTCGGTGAGCAGGCAAGAGGTGAGGTCTTTGCCAGAGCCCCACTGATGGGCATAGCAACGTAGATCAGCTCCCGACCCTTCATCAAAGATACTGGTCGGTCTCACACACACACATGGTGGGTTATGATTTGCCTGGTGAAACCAACCTGATCGTGAGGTCATGTGATAAACAGTGAGTAGTGTAGTAAAGATTAAGACTAAAAGTGGTTAAAGTAGTAGCCTACAATAAGGAAAAATTACAGGTTAACAAAGTGTCCAGATAAAAATATTTGATAAATATTAGATGACGCTTACACAGACACACTTGTCTAAATTGATGGGTCACGTGAAAGAAACGCTATAACCCCCAGCCACATATTGCCAAGTGGATGGGTCTCTACAGAAGGTGTAAATGGTACAGCCAGATGGTTACTTGCGTAGTAGCAATATTATAAATAGTGTAAATATAAATAAGATATACAGTATGTACAAGAATAATAACAATATCAGTGATAGGTGAGGTAGTTATATGCATACAATCAGGGGTAAAGCGACTGAGCTGCAGGATAAATAAAACAAATAGTTGGAGAAATGAATGGCGTGTGTGTTAGGAGAGAATCATTTAGTGCTGATGACTGGTCTGTCCGAACCACGCATGATCAAGGGAAGCTATATTCGGAGAGCCTGTTTCTGTCCTATCCTTGACTTTGGTGCAGGGCATGTGATGTCCATAGCCTCTTCGTCGCATTACTCCCTGATCTTCTCAAAGAGATACGTTTGTCCAGTCCAGGTGGTGGTTGTACAGGCAGACCATCTATGGGAGGAAGGATGTCAGCGTTGCGTAGCAGCTGAAACCTGGTCCCGATAGTCCAAACGATCCTTGGCGACAACACCAGGCTCAAGAGTATCGAAGCTGTAAAACAGGAAATAAAAAAATGAAGACATTACAAGCCTGCACTACATCAATTCACCTCCCATGTTTAGATAAGAAGAATAACCTCATACAATGCAATGAAAATGATATTCACCTGAAGTGCTGGTACTGTTTGAACTGTGACAGCGGCCTGAAGTACGGAGTCAGGTGTTGTTGCCAGCCATAGCTTTCCACCAGCACCGTACCACCCTCCAGTTCAACCAGCTGTGGGATGTTGACCTCCGTCATAGTGCTGTCCTTCACAACACCAGCAATCTCAGACAAAGTCTTCACTCTGGTCTTTCTGAAGCGCTGCTTCATGAGGGTGAAGCACCAGTCGGGGGCAAACTCGGTGTTGCCTGCGATCAGGAAGTGAAGGTCCAGACTGTGGTGGAGCGTGTGCATGGTCCACCAGGCACAATACCAGAGCACAACCTTGTTCTTGTTTTGTACACTGCAGTTATCACAATTCAGGTCCACACGTGTTTCCCCAACTCCGTAGTTGGTGAAGAAATGGTGCATGTAGTTGATGACTGCGCTGCTGCCTTTGCTGGATGACATGTCTTCATCAATCAAGTAGTTGACTTGTTGTGGTATTGCTTTACAACAGACACCAAACACGCCACACTTACGAGGAGTTAAAAAGTAGATGGGACCTGGCTGCATAGGGTCAGAAGGATAGTGCACCTGCAAACAACAAAATAACATTAAGATAAGTTAATGAAAAGAAAATGTAACGTAAAACTTAATTTTTTAAATGCATGGTTATCAGGTAAGTTTCACTTACCTACAAATGTGCAGAGCAGCAGCACTGCTTAAAGAAACATAATCTTGGAAAGTAAAAAAATTAAATGATGACACACTACACATACCTCTGGAAAATAGAGAAATAATGTGAGATCAATAAAAGTAGTGCCAATCATGTTGGAGGTCAATGAAATAATCAAAAAGTGTTGTTTTCACATACCAAGTGTTGCCATCGATTCCTAAACAATGAACCATAATCCCAGTCCATTGAGTATTAGCAATACAAAACCGATTGTCATAGCTAGCTAAAGTTAACCAAATAGGTTCAATGTTAGCTAGTTAACAGTACGCTTTAACTTGCAATGAAAACAACTTTCAGACGAAATTAGAAAAGTATAAAATCTGAAACTGTAGCTAGACTTACCAGTATACATGGATGAATTCTTTAAGGCAGACTGAAACCCCTTTCATTAAATAAGACGTCCTGTGTCGTTTCCGTTGCTTGGCCCGTTGTTGTGTCAAGTCACTCTGGTTCACACTGACCGTGTGTAATGCCATAAGAATCATCTTAAGCTTTAGCCCCCATCCAAACTCTGACCAATTCACTCGCCCTAGCCGTGCTGGTTAGGCTGTTTTCATCCCAGCTAGCAATGAGGGATCGGCTCAGAAGCGGGTGTCAGACTCGGCCCGGAATCAAAATGAATGACTGCCCAGAATTGGCCTAAGTACAGTGGCAAGTATTCACCTCCCTTCACATTTTTCCTATGTTGTTGCCTTACAACCTGGAATTAAAATATTTCTTTTTGAAAATTACTGAGGATAATAACAGACGATTTTGCCATTCCTATTTGCCACATATTCAATTTAAGCCTACTAGAGTGTCACGGTCCTGACCGGTTTTCTGTTATTTTGTATGTGTTTGACGGTCAAGGCGTGAGTTTGGGTGGGTAGTCTATGTTGTGTGTTTCTATGTTTGTTAAGGGTGACCTGATATGGCTCTCAATTAGAGGCAGGTGGTTTTCATTTCCTCTGATTGAGAGCCATATTAAGGTAGGTGTTTTCACACTGTTTGTTTGTGGGTGGTTGTCTCCTGTGTCTGTGTTATGTTACGCCACATGGGACTGTTTCGGTTTTTGTTTGTTGTTTGTTCGGTTATAAGCCGTTACATAGAGAGCGTGTGTCTTCAGGCCTTGAGGGAAGCTAAATTCATTCCGCTACCTAAGAATAGTAAAGCCCCCTTTACTGGCTCAAATAGCTGACCAATCAGCCTGTTACCAACCCTTAGTAAACTTCTGGAAAAAATAGTGTTTGACCAGATACAATGCTATTTTACAGTAAACAAATTGACAACAGAATATCAGCATGCTTATAGGGCAGGACACTCAACAAGCACAGCACTTACACAAATGACTGATGATTGGCTGAGATAAATTGATGATAACACGATTGTGGGGGTTGTCTTGTTAGACTTCAGTGCAGCTTTTGACATTATTGATCATAGTCTGCTGCTGGAAAAACGTATGTGTTATGGCTTTACAACCGCTGCTATAATGTGGATAAAGAGTTACTTGTCTAACATAACACAGAGGGTGTTCTTTAATGGAAGCCTATCGAATATAATCCAGTTCGAATTAGGAATTCTCCAGGGTAGCTGTTTAGGCCCCTTGCTTTTTTCAATGTAACTAACGACATGCCACTGACTTTGGGTAAAGCCAGAGTTTCTATGTATGCGGATGACTCAACACTATACACGTCAGCTACTACAGCGACTGAAATGACTGCAACACTCAACAAAGAACTGCAGTTAGTTTCAGAGTGGGTGGCAAGGAATACGTTAGTCTTAAATATTTCTTAAACTAAAAGTATTGTATTTGGAATAAAACACTCACTAAACCATAAGCATCAAATAAATATTGTAATAAATAATGTGGAAATTGAGAAAGTTGAGATGACTAAACAATTTAAGTACGCTTTTTTGCCGATGTTGTCACGTTCTGACCTTAGTTCCTTTTTTATGTCTGTGTTAGGTTGGTCAGGGCGTGAGTTGGGGTGGGTAGTCTATGTTCTTTTTTCTATGTTGTTATATTTCTATGTGTTTGGCCTATGGTTCTCAATCAGAGGCAGGTGTCGTTCGGTAGCCTGTTAGGTAGCCTGTTTTCCCCATTTTGGTTGTGGGTGTTTGTTTTATGTTTAGTGTATGTTCACCTGGCAGAACTGTTTCATTTTCGTTTTTTCCTCTTTGTTGTTTTGTGTAGTGTTCAGTTTCAATTAAATATGATGAACACTTACCACGCTGCATTTTGGTCCTCCTCTCCTTCCACCAACGAAAGCCGTTACAGACGTTTACTGACCGAAAGCCGTTACAGACGTTTACGGATTTTCAACTGGTATTGAGCTTTTGTAAATTCATTATTAATTTGTTTATTTTTTGTTGTTGTAGTAAATTCATCAGTTATTCTGCGTTCTGGCACACTCAGACGAGAGTGCTCTGAAACAGTTGTTGCAGTGAAATTCTATTGAAATTGATACTTGCATAGTCAAGTTTTTGTTAAGTTTTAATACGCAATTCATTTCATAAAAAGACAGGATTATCTACCGACCAGCTCAAATCGACAGAAGCAAGCTATATGGCAGACCAATCCAAACTCATCTCTTGGCATGTCCAGCCCACTCATTATCTCAGCCAATCATGGCTAGCGGGAAGGTTTCCTCTTTTTCTGTGGCTTAACCAACTAGGCTCGTTATTTACAATTATATTTGTATTTACAGATGGCATACAAGTTTGTTATTAAGGCGCATGAAAGCTCACATGTTCGAGAAGGCATTATGCCAAAAAAACCATTTTAACTAAGGCTCTCCTCAGTGAAAAACTGAGTTTAAATGTATTTGGCTAAGGTGCATGTAAATTTCCGACTTCAACTGTACATATTACCTCAACTATCCAGTGCCCCCGCACATTGACTCTGTGCCCGTAACCCCTGTATATAGCCTCGCTATTGTTATTTTACTGCTACTGTTTAATTATTTGTTACTCTTATTTTCTATGTTTTACTTAACACGCTTTTCTTCTTACCTTCTTAAAGCATTGTTGGTTAAGGGCTTGTAAGTAAGAATTTCACTGTTGTATTCAGTACATGTGACAAATACAATTTGATTTGACGCACTGAGGTTTCAAATGAAAATTTAGATGAAACAGACATTATGACCAAAATGATCCTATTTAGACTTTGCAGTTAATTTTGACACTATAATATATGTTTCTGACTCATATTGACGCCACATAGTGTAACGGCTTTCTTCCTGGGGTGAAAGAGAGGACCAAAATGCAGCGTAGCCAGTGCTCAACATGTTTAATATAATAACAAGTGAACACTACAAACAACAAACAAAATAACAAACCGTGAAAACCGAGACAGTCCTATCTTGTGCAGAACAAACACAGAGACAGGAAACAACCACCCACAACAAACAGTGTGAAAACACCTACCTTAATATGACTCTCAATCAGAGGAAATGAAAACCACCTGCCTCTAATTGAGAGCCATATCAGGTCACCCTTTAAACCAACATAGAAACAGAAAACATAGACTGTCCACCCAAACTCATGTCCTGACCAACTAACACATACAAAAACTAACAGAAAACAGGTCAGGAACGTGACATAACTCCCCCTTTAAGGTGCGAACTCCGGGCGCACCAGCACAAAGTTTCGGGGAGGGTCTGGGTGGGCATCTGACCACGGTGGTGGCTCAGGCTCTGGGCGAGGTCCCCACCCCACCATAGTCAATCCCAGCTTACGTTTCCCCCTACGACTGACCACCCTCCTATTCCACCCACTTAATTTTTTGGGTAACTTCGAGACAAGGGGCAGCACCGGGACAAGGGACAGCACCGGGATAGAGAGGTAGCTCAGGACAGAGGGATAGCTCAGGACAGAGGGATAGCTCAGGACAGAGGGATAGCTCAGGACAGAGGGATAGCTCAGGACAGAGGGATAGCTCAGGACAGAGGGATAGCTCAGGATAGAGAGGTAGCTCAGGATAGAGGGGCAACTCCGGACTGAAGGGCAGCTCATGACTGGCTGACGGCTCTGGACGCTCATGGCTGGCTGATGGCTCTGGACGCTCATGGCTGGCTGACGGCTCTGGACGCTCATGGCTGGCTGACGGCTCTGGACGCTCATGGCTGGCTGACGGCTCTGGACGCTCATGGCTGGCTGACGGCTCTGGACGCTCATGGCTGGCTGACGGCTCTGGACGCTCATGGCTGGCTGGCGGCTCTGGACGCTCATGGCTGGCTGGCGGCTCTGGCAGATCCTGTCTGGCTGGCGGCTCTGGCAGATCCTGTCTGGTTGGCGGCTCTGGCAGATCCTGTCTGGTTGGCGGCTCTGGCAGATCCTGTCTGGTTGGCAGCGAAAGCAGAGAGACGGATGGCTCTGGCCGGATGAGACGCACTGTAGGCCTGGTGCGTGGTACCGGAACTGGAGGTACCGGGCTAAGGACACACACCTTCAGGCTAGTGCGGGGAACAACAACAGGGCACACTGGACTCTCAATGCGCACTATAGGCCTGGTGCGTGGTACCGGAACTGGATGTACCGGGCTGAGGGCACGCACATCAGGGCAAGTGCGGGGAGAAGGAACAGTGCGTACAGGGCTCAGGAGACGCACAGGTGGCTTAGTGCGCGGTGCCGGAACTGGAGGCACTGGGCTGGAGACACGCACCATAGGGAGAGTGCGTGGAGGAGGAACAGGGCTCTGGAAACGCACTGGAAGCCTGGTGCGTGGTGTAGGCACTGGTGGTACTGGGCTGGGGCGGGAAGGTGGCGCCGGAAATACCGGACCGTGTAGGCGTACTGGCTCCCTTGAGCATTGAGCCTGCCCAACCTTACCTGGTTGAATGCTCCCCGTTGCCCGACCAGTGCGGGGAGGTGGAATAACCTGCACTGGGCTATGTAGGCGAACCGGGGACACCATGCGTAAGGCTGGTGCCATGTAAGCCGGCCCGAGGAGACGCACTGGTGGCCAGATATGTAGGGCCGGCTTCATGACATCCGGCTCAATACTCAATCTAGCCCTGCCAGTGCGGGGAGGTGGAATAACCTGCACCGGGCTATGCACACGTACAGGAGACACCGTGCGCTCTACTGCGTAACACGGTGTCTGCCCGTACTCTCGCTCTCCACGGTAAGTACAGGGAGTAGGCGCAGGTTTCCTACCTGACTTCGCCACTCTCCCTTTAAGCCCCCCCCACCCCCCCCCCCCAATACATTTTTGGGGTTTTCTCACAGGCTTCCTACCGCGTCGTCGTGCTGCCTCCATACGCCGGTATCCCTCCTCGCATTGCGCCAGAGAATCCCAGGCGGGCTCGGGCACTCTCCCTGGGTTGATCGCCCACCTGTCGATCTCCTCCCACGTAGTGTAGCCCAGATCCTTTTCCTGCCTCCGAGCTAGCTCCTCATATCGCCTCCTCTCTGCTTTCGCTGCCTCCAGCTCAGCTTTGGGGCGGCGATATTCTCCTGGTTGAGCCCAGGGTCCCTTACCATCCAATATCTCCTCCCATGTCCACGAGTCCTGGTTCTTTTGTTGCGCTCCCCCAAGCTGCTTGGTCATATATAGGTGGGTGTTTCTGTAACGGCTTTCTTCCTGGGGTGAAAGAGAGGACCAAAATGCAGCGTAGCCAGTGCTCAACATGTTTAATATAATAACAAGTGAACACTACAAACAACAAACAAAATAACAAACCGTGAAAACCGAGACAGTCCTATCTGGTGCAGAACAAACACAGAGACAGGAAACAACCACCCACAACAAACAGTGTGAAAACACCTACCTTAATATGACTCTCAATCAGAGGAAATGAAAAACACCTGCCTCTAATTGAGAGCCATATCAGGTCACCCTTTAAACCAACATAGAAACAGAAAACATAGACTGCCCACCCAAACTCACGTCCTGACCAACTAACACATATAAAAACTAACAGAAAACAGGTCAGGAACGTGACACATAGGCCGTTTTCAAGGGGATTAGTTGTTTTTTAGGGGCAGTCGCTCTATAAAGGCATAACTAACTAATATAAACATGGCGTCTATTGGCGGTTTATTGTACAAAACAAAACAGCCACCTCTTTTCTCTTTTTGTTTTATTTTATCATATCCTTAAACATTTTCTACAAAAGAAAATAGCTGCATAAAACTCAGAAGTTTTGACAAAAGAGGGAAAATCTCGATCTGTGTACTTTCCTAGTATTCACATTTCCTTGGGGGCTACACACTAGCTAAGCACAACAAAAACCTATTGACTGCCCAATCTTGAAAGAAAATCAGCAACCAAGTTGTCCTTACTACGGACAAGTCTGATTTCAAGAGGAAACGCCTGCAATATGATACTCCAGTGAGGGAGTCTGCAAATCGTGGAGCTTGTCTTTTACAGGAAAACGAGAGGGTTACAATCACTAAAGACCACAAGAGGTGTAGAGACCGAAACATAAACCTTGATCTGCTGAAAAGCCAGGGTTAATGTGTGTTTCTTTCTCAATGGTGGAGTAGTGTTTCTGAAAGGAGGCCAACTTCTTCGAAAAGTACTCCACTGGTTGCTCAACATTGATGTTGACTTCCTGCAGGAGTGCCTGCTCCTACATCACTGGCATCTGTGTACATAGAGAATGGATGATGGAAATCTGGAGTAGCAGGCACTGGTGCGGAGACCAACAGGGTCTTTGTCTTCTCAACAGCCGCCTGACAGTCTGGGCTCCAATGGAAAATATCTTTGGAACTGGTAAAATCCTTAAGTGGGGCAACAACCTGTGCAAAGTTCTTGCAAAATGCCTGGTAGTAGCCAGCCATCTTCAATAATTGGCACAGTTCCTGGTGAAAAGTTGGCACAGGAAGGCTATTAATGGCCTCCACTTTTGCCATGACCGGTCAGAATTATCCTTGGTCCACCACCTTCCAGAGATACTTCACTGTTGCTTGGGTGATTTCACTCTCTGACAGTTTAACATTCAAGTTGGCAGATGCAGAACTAAAATAAACTAAGGTGTTCTGTCCAGGTGGCATAAATACCACCACATTGTCCAAATATGCCTCAGCATTTTCCAGACCACGTAGCACGATGTGCATGAGCCTTTGAAACGTGGCTCCGGCATTTCGTAACCCGAACAGAAGATGAAGGTAGGAAAACAAACCATCAGGAGTGAGAAAAGCAGACAGCTCTTTTGCACGCTCAGAGGGACCTGCCAGCATCCCTTCAGCAGATCGAACTTGCTAACGTACTTAGTAGCACCAACACGGTCCACACAATCATTGACCCTGGGAAAAGGGTACAAGTCTGACTCAGTAACAGCAATGAGTTTGAGAAAATTGGAACAAAAGCGCGGAGACCCATCCAGCTGATGTACCAATATGCAGGGTGAACTCCACGGACTGTTGCCATGTTGTGCAATGCCGTGCTCAGCATGAATTCTACCTCACTACAGAGTTTCTCTCTCTTTTCAGGATTCACTCGAGTCCCCAACGTGTCATGCTCTAGTAAATTTGACTGAGTTTCGCCTTTCAAATCAAAATGTATTGGTCACATACACATGTTTAGCAGATGTCATTGCGGGTATAGCGCAAAGGGCACACTTCGCTACACATCCGGAGACAAGTGTGCCAAAAAGCCCTCCAGGTTTTCCAGAATCTCTGCTTTACTCAACCGTCCCACAGGCACAGGGTGTATTAGGCTTTCCTCGTGCTCTCAAGGAAATACTGGGCTTTCCTCATGCCCTTGAGGAAGACTATAGTCCACGGTGGCTACCGGTTTCCACCGACTTCCCCGCCCGATCACAGCAGGAGAAGTATGGTTTCAACATGTTGACATGACACAGTAGTTTTTCCCCCCTACGCTCGGGTGTGGCGACGATAATCCAGATATTTTTTTAAATATCTTTATAGGGGTAAGGGCCTGAAAAGTAAGCTTACAACGGTGACCCCAAATTCTTGAACAACGTCCCGTGCTACAAATAGCACCAGAGGGACCCTTTCATCCCAGTCTTTCTCAAACTCAAAGCCGTAAGCTGTCAACATAGACTTCAAAGTCCGATGAAATCTCTCCAGCACCTTGAGACTCTGGGTGGTAGGCACAAGAGGGGCAATGGGTAACACCCAACTGCTGTAGCACTTGCTGGAAGACCTTTGACATGAAATTAGAACCTTGGCCCGATTGGACTACATGCACCCTCCAAAATGAAGGATAGGCCACCCCAGTGTCTCACAGTATCTTCACAGGCTGTTTAACAGCATCACCATTCAGCATCACCTTTGTTTCAGACATGAACCTGTCTGAAACAAAGGGTTCATACACATCTGATCCAAGACTTAACAGGCTTGAGTGCTCCCACAAAAAGAAAGCTTTTTCTGTGTAATTTTTCTGTTTCAATTTAGGACACAGAGACAGTGGCTGTGTCCGAATACCCATACTAGCGTACTACATACTTAAACTGCATACTCTTTACTCATCGTTGCATATAATTTAGCAGGTACCGTTTAGCTAAAAGTATGCAGTATGCCACAGCCGCAACGCAGTAGCGGCTCCTGATTGGCTGAGTAGGTGGGGTGGGGAGGATTTTTCAAAATTCAACAGACGTACATCCCATTAACCAGCCTGATAATAGCTTGTTTTCAATTTCATGAATGTGTACGAATACATGGGTGTAATCATTTTAAAGTGGTCCCTGCAGCGTAGGCTCAAACCGGTGTAATTAAAACGCTTCATTAGAAAGTCTATTTATGCTTGTCGGCGTTTGAGTAGGCCACACTTTTTTTCACAAACAGTCTTTATAATGTTATGTCCTCAATGTGAACTTTCTGTTACTGGCCCAATGTTCTTAACCGCTAGTCTAATACTGTGAAGAACTGACAAACACAATACCAGGTATTGTAGTGTAGTGAGAGAGTGAGAGTGAGACAGAGAGAGAGAGAGAGAGAGAACACACCTGAACAGAAGCCGTAAGGGAATCTGTTTCTTCTTCTAAAGCTAACTGACATGTTTTTGTATTCTGTTTCCTTTTACAGGAGAGTGTTTTGAAGTATAATAAAATGTTTTATGTCTTCCTTTTGCAGGAGAAATCTGCTAATCTCAACCTGACTGTGGACGTTTGCCTACCAAACACCTGCGTCCAGGTAAGATGAATACTGTTCATGTAAATGTTTGTACATGTATAGATTTCACAGGCATTGTGATATTGATTGATAGATGCATATTCTATTTCGACAGGTGAAGAGGCTTAACGTAAAGTATGCTGTCACCATCCTTCATTGCCATATACGATGCTGTGAGTGTTGTGTGACTTTTGACCTATTGTACAGGGGTTTATTAAGAAGAAGTGAGCTCATTCAAAACTCTTGAGTTCATCCTTGTGTGACCATTCAGCCTTGAGTGACCGACTGGGTTCCTAAAGAGTCTCCGACAAGACCATGTTAGCCCACAAAACCGTGTTAGCCCAATGAGCTGAAGCCAAGGTATTGGCAATGGTAGCTAATGCAAGTCTTCAGGAAATCTAGCAAGCCTCAGGCAAGGTTACTCATCACGCTTGTGTGGTTCACCTTACCTCTTTCATTACATTAACTCATTCAAAATTCTCAAGGAGGCAGGCATTCTCTTATCCAGCTGCGCTCCACCTTCTTTAAACTGTAATCCTGGCATGCACACCTTGCCTTGGCCCCTATCTGATACAAACACTGTTGACTTCACAGCCTAAGTATCTTTTGTTTGAGGCTGTGTGTGTGTGTGTGTGTGTGTGTGTGTGTGTGTGTGTGTGTGTGTGTGTGTGTGTGTGTGTGTGTGTGTGTGTGTGTGTGTGTGTGTGTGTGTGTGTGTGTGTGTGTGTGTGTGTGTGTGTGTGTGGGTGTGTTGAACGAGACTGAACACGCCAAATGTACAGTGCCTTCAGAAAGTATTCATAACCTTTGACTTATTCCCCATTTTGTTGTTACAGCCTGAATTCAAAATGGATTACAAAAAAAAATTCTCACTAATCTACACACAATACCCCATAATGGGACACGTGAAAACCTGTTTTTAGACATTTTTGCTAAGTTAATGAAAATTAAATATTAAAATTTAATTAAAAATTAAATTAAAAATATAATTTACACAAGAATCCACACCCCTGAGCCAATACATGTTAGAATCACCTTTGGCAGTGATTACAGCTGTGAGGGTTTCTGGGTAAATCTCGAAGAGTTTTGAACACCTGGATTGTACAATATCTGCAGAATGAACCAGGTTTTATCTAGGATTTTGCCTGCGCTTAGCTCTATTCCATTTATTTTTATCGTAAAGATCTCCCTAGTCCATGCTGATGACAAGCATAAACATAACATGAAAGAGACACCACCATGCTTGAAAATATGAAGAGTGGTACTCAGTAATATGTGGATTGGATTTGCCCCAAACATAATTATTTGTATTCAGGACATAAAGTTTATTTCTTTACCACATTTTTTCAGTTTTACTTTAGTGTTATTGCAAACAGGATGCATGTTTTGGAATATTTGTATGCTGCACAGGCTTCCTTCTTTTCACTGTCATTTAGGTTAGTATTGTGGAGTAACTACAATGTTGTTGATCCATCCTCAGTTTTCTCCTATCACAGCTATTAAACTCTGTTTTAAAGTCACCATTGGCCTCATGGGGAAATCCCTGAGTGGTTTCCTTCCTCTCTGTCCAAAGTGTAATGAATAACTTCACCATGTTCATGTTTAACACTATGAAAGTTATTATCTGACTTGTTAAGCACATTTAGTGCTTCACTCAAGACATTTCACATTTTAAATTGTAATTCATTTGTAAAAAAGTTGAAAAACACAATTCCACTGACATTATGGGGTATTGTGTGTAGGCCAGTGACACAAAATCTAAATGTAATCAATTTTAAATTCAGGCTGTAACACAACAACATGTGAAAAAAGTCAAAGGGTGTGAATACTTTCTGAAGGCACTGTAGCTAAATGCTTCCACTCTATTTGACTGGCTTCATGGAAAGGTTTCAGTATAACACTGCTAACATGATGGAATTCCTCATACCAACAAAAATTATTTATTTTCACCACATTCACGAACCACTTCAGGTTTCAAACGGAAAATAGGTTGCGTTAGGAAATATGACACAGAAAGACATAAAGATACAAACATCCTATGGCTTTGAAAAGGTGCTTGAAGTCAAAGTGTATGACCGCTGTTTATATAAAACACACTGAAGTATACATTGAAGAGTCCTCATTTTCTTTTGTCTGAAATCCACCTTGGAAAGAGCTTTGATTCTGACTGCTGCTTCTCTCTCTTTGCTTTTCAAAGTGGACCAAGCTGATGCCCGTGCCCCTGCCATGGTTGGGCAAACCCCGGCCTTGCAAGGCTACTTGGAGCTGATCTGCGTAGTGGTGCCAGCTGTGGCCTGTCTCACTGCTGCTGTCATAGTGGCAGCTCTAGTCGTCAAAGCCCTACTAACTGGTATGTATCCACCTCTCCCTAACTGAGTGAACGATAACTACCCCTTTCACAGTCATCTAAAGCAGAGACGGGATGTTCTGCGCTGGCCTGGTTAGGCAGCATCAATCTGGAACTGTGCTGAAAATAATACATTCGAGCTAGCACAGTACACTATTGTCCCAGGTTTAAATGGGGTACTGACTGATTGTGTATACTGTCTGTCTGTCTGTCTGTCTGCCTGTCTGCCTGTCTGCCTGTCTGCCTGTCTGCCTGTCTGCCTGTCTGCCTGTCTGCCTGTCTGCCTGTCTGCCTGTCTGCCTGTCTGCCTGTCTGCCTGTCTGCCTGCCTGCCTGCCTGCCTGCCTGCCTGCCTGCCTGCCTGCCTGCCTGCCTGCAGTTCACCAGAGGAGGCACAGAAAGGGACGGCATGGGGTCTGTACATCGAAACAACAAACAGGTAAGACCATTCTACCGTGCATCCACTAACCATAGCCCCAACTCTAGCATTATATGCACGTACCGGTTCAACCCACATGAAAAAATACTATAGTATACTATGGTATGAATACTGTTGTTTTTAGACTTTACTGTAGTATTTACTGTTAACTATTGTATAAATACTGTTGTAAAAAAATGCTATTATATACTATAGTAATGTAGTGTTTTTGCAGACTGTACTATACTGTAATATTTAGTGTAGTGGGGAGAACGCCTCAATCTGGGCCAATTCATTTTTCCCCCTTCGCCTTCTAATAATTTGGCCAGGTAAAAAAAACATTGACCGAGCATTTCACAATCTGACATAATGGTAGCCTACCATTTGAGATGTACATTGTAGATTTATTTATTTCCTGGTTCTAGGCCAATTTAGAAGCATTTTGAATGAAAAGCCATTTGGAAGCCAAATGTGCCAGCTCACAGAAATTAATTTAATGCCCATTACTACTAAAAGAGCACATTTTCCACAACCTGTAGGTAGGATTGAGGTCAGATCTAATACTTCAGAGCTTCTACTATATTCTATAAGCTGTAGGGAACAGGGGGTCTATACTTGGCATGTAGGTTTCTGACTCATGGGTGGCACAAATTGCGATATGGGGAGGGGAATGGGTATATGCAAATGAAATGGTATTTACTATAGTATTCTTCAGGATACTACAACATTCTACTATATATTATAAGTACTACACGTCATTTAGGAATACTACAGTGTGTAGTATAGTATTTTACAGTATACTACAGTTTACTATAGAATTAAATAGTATGTATTGTAGGATTCTATAGTAAACTAGTATTTTTTCATGTAGGAACCATTACCTTAGCCTCAAACAAAACCATTACCCTAGCCCTAGCTTACCGATTTGTGTCAAGAACAGCCCAACAGTTTCCTGTGTGTATCAGCAATGGTCCACCACCCAAAGGATATCCAGACAACTTGACACAACTGTGGGGAGCATTGGAGTCAACATGGACCAGCGTCCCTGTGGAACGCTTTCGACACGTTGTAGAGTCCATGCCCTGGCGAAGTGAGGATGTGGGGTTCAACTCAATATTAGGAAGGTGTTCCTAATGTTTGGTATACTCAGTGTTTATCGCCATGGTTAATAATACTGCATGCTTTTCAGAATCTCATGCTGTTGCTGTTGACCGCGCCACCCCAGGACTCCAAGACCAGACTACTCTCCATAAAGAGATAACCATACCTTACACCCTTCAGTTTGAAAACTGCGAAAGGGCTAACTTACTGCAGTTTTAACTTTGTCTTAGATTTACTCTTAAATTAGATTTTAGTCTTCGTTACATTTTTGTCATTTAATCTTTTATTAATTTTTGTTATTTTCAGTCAACAAAAACCTGGAACAATTTCAGGTTAGTTTTAGTCACATTTTAGTCTGCACATTTTTTTCTACATTTAAATCATTCATATTTACCTCTTACTTGCATCATGTGCACACTTAGCTCTCAAAAGCCCTTCTCTGTAGGATATTCAGCGGTTAACTTCGGTCACTACTGGCTCCATGTGAACTGCAATGCTGGCGCTGTGTTTTAACTTTTAGAAACGTCAATAATCATCAGATGCAAAATGGTTTTCGAAGCATCTTTCATATCTGAGAGAAATATTCTTAAAAAAAAAAAAGATACACTTACTTACCAAGATTTGCACAGATCCATAAGCTGTGTGTCTCCAGCCGGCAAACTACACTTCCGCTACACTTCCTCCCCAGTTATGCTTACACACAGGTGTTCGGCGCATGCTAGATAGCTTATGAGCACAGATGTTTGCCTAAGTCTTCCGTAAAACAAGTGCTGTAACTTTGAGATATGGCCGTGTGGGAGCACCAATCTTAACCCTATAAAGGTGTGTAGTAATTTAACCCTCAGTTTAAAAAAAAAAATCTCACTGATATGAAAGATTCCTCATGTTTCTAAAACCTTGCCGCAAGCGATGCCTGTCAACGTTCAGAGCGAGCGTCGGGTCCCCAGGAAAAAGATACTATCCTGAATATGTGCTAAAGGTAGTTAGCATTTTTGAATGGACTCACATAGCCTTGTCCAACTAGGCCTACTATCGCTTTGTAGGCTATACCTTAGCTGGAAACATTATAACCAATGCCAGCCATAATTTAAGGATATAAAGCCTACAGGTTAAGAAATTTAGATCAGATTTTCTCCACATAATAACCATCAGAGTTGGTTAAATAACAGTGCTTTCCTTGAAAATAGGAGAATATGAGCTCTCCCACAATGCCAGAAGTATTACTATACTCCTAATATTCAGCAAAAATCATTCGTTTTCCCAATTGGAAAAAGCAACTGCAACTCGCTATTGCCAACAAAGATGAATAAAAGCGCACATGGCACAATAGACCTTCTGATAAGATCAGAGCAAAAATGACCTAACTGAAAGCAAAGATTTAAAATACATTATTGTTTCTAATTGAGGTTAATTTGTTACAATTTATGTATCCTGTCTGCGCATCAGCTCATTGGGAGCTATGTTTGTGGGAGAGCCATATCAATACAACCAGCCCATGCAACAGAAAGATGTTATCGGCTAATGAGAGGATTGCATTATATATTCTGCACAGGGATGCATGCTTATAATTGGACAAAACAGATTTAAAGGAGTTTCATGTGAAATTGAATGTCCATTTTCGTCAACTAAAATGAAAAGTAATTGGTAATAGTTATAGTTTTTTACAGAGCATTTCGTCTCATCATTAGTTTCCTCAGGAAAAATAGGTTGTTGACTACGGAGAGTTCAAAAATGCAATGCTTAAATGCTAAATAGGAATGTGAAAATGATAAATGAATTTTTATGTTCATATCAGTGTGCATAATTCATACCACAATTGAATTACAAAGTTAAAATGAAAATAGAAAATGATTAAATGAAAATTGGAAATGGTAAACAGAAATTCTAAATAAATCGCTAAATGGAAAAAGACAAATGGTAAACAGAAAACCATAAATTTAAATTGCATAGTGTCTGTTTTCATTTTCCAACTACTCAATTAAACATTTTCTCTTTTAAATTAGAATTTTCATTGTGTATGCAAATTTCTTCTTGGAGGCATGAGCCAGGAGAGCAACACCACACCCCCATACAGTAGTACATCCAAGCCATACAGGGCTCTCTGTACATTGACTTTAGACTAGTGTAACCAACACACAGCGTGCGAACTGACCCAGGTCTCCTGCGCACCAGAAAAGTATAGACCTGCTAAGCTGAAGCCTAGGCATTGACTCAGGGAGCGAATGCAACTCTTCAGGTCTCAGTCAAGGTTAGACCTACTCATCATGCATGTGTGTTAACGGAACCATCTCAGTTACAATTCACCATCCTTTGAACTCCTCCGAGAACCTTCTGAGCGATGGCACAAATATGACTGACAGGGTTCGAACAAGGGTGTTTTGCACATCAGAAGAGCGCATTGAGTATGATGGCGCCGTCAGAGATGGTCGCCTCGCTTCAGGTCCTTAGGAAAACTATGCAGTAATTTGTTTTTTTAAATGTATTATTTCTTGCATTGTTAGCCCAGAAAATCTCAAGTGTTATTACACACAGCCGGGAAGAACTATTGGATATAAAAGCGACGTCAACTTACCAACATACCGACCAGGAATACGACTTTCCCGAAGCGGATCCTTTGTTCTTATCCCAGAAGCCGATCCAAAACAATGCAGTCACCGCAGGAGAGGCTGACGGAGCGGCCTACTGGTCAGACATAGAAGGCGAGCACACCATACACCACATCCAAGCATATTACTTGCCAATGTCCAATCTCTAGACAACAAGGTGGACGAAATTATTGCACGAGTTGCCTTCCAGAGAGGCATCAGAGATTGTAACACTCTGTTTCACGGAAACATGGCTCACCCGGGATATGTTGTCAGAGTCGGTACAGCCACCCGGTTTCTTTACGCATCGCGCCGACCGAAACAAACAACTCTCTGGTAAGAAGAAGGGCGGGGGTGTATGCCTTAAGATTAACGACTCATGGTGTGATCATAACAACATACAGGAACTTAAGTCCTTTTGTTCACCTGACCTAGAATTCCTTACAATCAAATGTCGACTGCATTATCTACCAAGGGAACTATCTTCGATTATAGTCACAGCCGTGTATATCCCCCCCCAAGCAGATACCTCGAGGGCCCTGAAAGAACTTCACTGGACTCTATGTAAACTGGAAACCATACATCCTGAGGGTGCATTTATTGTAGCTGGGGATTTAAAAAAAGCTAATCTGAGATCAAGGCTTCCTAAATTCTATCAGCATATCGAATGCGCTTCACGGGCTGGTAGCATTCTCGACCATTACTACTCTAACTTCCGCGATGCATACAAAGCCCTCCCCTGCCCTGCCTTCGGCAAATCTGTCCATGACTCCAATTTGTTGCTCCCAGCCTATAGACAGAAACTAAAACAGGAAACGCCCGTGCTCAGGTCTATCCAACGCTTGTCTGACCAATTGGAGTCCACACTTCACGATTGCTTTGATCACGTGGACTGGGATATGTTCCGGGCAGCCTCAGACAACAACATTGATGTATACGCTGACTCTGTGAGCAAGTTTATTAACAAGTGCATTGGTGATGTTGTACCCACTGTGACTATTAAAACATTCCCTAACCAGAAACAGTGGATTGATGGCAGCATTCGCACAAAACTGAAAGCGTGAACCACCGCTTTTAATCAGGGCAAGGCGACTGGAAACATGACAGAATACAAATGGTGTAGCTTTTCCCTTCGACAAGGCAATAAAACAAGCAAAGCGTCAGTATAGAGACAAAGTAGAGTCAAAATTCAACGGCTCAAACATGAGATGTATGTGGCAGGGTCTACAGTCAATCATGGATATAAAAAGAAAACCAGCCCTGTCGTGGACATCAACATCTTGCTCCCAGACAAATCAAACAACTTCTTTGCTCGCTTTGAGGACAATACAGTGCCACTGACACGGCCCGCTACCAAAGCCAGGGGGCTCTCCTTCATTGTGGCCAACTTGAGTAAAACATTTAAGCATGATAGCCCTCGCAAGGCTGCCAGCCCAGACAGAATCCCTAGCCAGCCGCATCCTCAGAGCATGCATATTCAATCAATCCCTATCCCAGTCTGCTGTTCCCACATGCTTCAAGATGGCCACCATTGTTCCTGTTCACAAGAAAGCTAAGGTAACTGAACTAAATGACTATCATCATTTATAATAACTCACTTCTGTCATCATGAAGTGCTTTGAGAGACTAGTCAAGGATCATATCACCTCCACCTTACCTGTCACCCTAGACCCACTCCAATTTGCTTACCGCCCCAATAGGTCCACAAACGACGCAATCTCCAACACACTGCACACTGCCCTATCCCATCTGGAAAAGAGGAATACCTATGAAAAAATGCTATTCATTGACTACAGCTCAGCATTTAACACCATAGTACCGTTCAAACTCGTCATTAAGCTCGAGACCCTGGGTCTTGACGCCGCCCTGTGCAACTGGGTCCTGGAGTTTGACGGGCCGCCCACAGGTGGTGAGGGTAGGAAACACATCAGGAAACACACCCGCTGATCGTCAACATTGGGGCCCCACAAGGGTGCGTTCTCAGCCCTCTCCTGTACTCCCTGTTCATCCATGACTGCATGGCCATGCATGCCTCCAACTCAATCATCAGCAGACGACACTACAGTGGTAGGCTTGATTACCAACAACGATGAGACGGTCTACAAGGAGGAGGGGAGGGCCCTCGGAGTGTGGTGTCAGGAAAATAACCTCTCACTCAAGTCAACAAAACAAAGGAGATGATCGTGGACTTCCCCCCGCAACAGCGCCTCTTCAACCTCAGGAGGCTGAAGAAATTTGGCTTGTCCCCTAAAACACTCACCAAATTTTACAGATGCACAATCGAGAGCATCCTGTCTGGCTGTATCACTGCCTGGTACGGCAACTGCTCCGTCCATAACCGTAAGGCTCTCCAGAGGGTAGTGTGGTCTGCACAACGCATCACCGGGGACAAACTACCTTCCCTCCAGGACACCTACAGCACCCGATGTCACAGGAAGGCCAAAAAGATCCTCAAGGACAACAACCACCAGAGCCACTGCCGGTTCACCCCGCTATCATCCAGAAGGCGAGGTCAGTACAGGTGCATCAAAGCTGGGACCGAGAGACTGAAAAACAGCTTCTATTTCAAGGCCATCAGACTGTTAAACAGCCATCACTAACATAGAGTGGTTGCTGCCAACATACAGACTCAAGTCTCTTGCCACTTTAATACATTTAATAATGATATCACTAGTTACTTTACAAATAGTCACTTTAATAATGTCTACATATCCTACATTACTCATCTCATATATAAATACTGTATTCTATACCATCTACTGCATCTTGCCTATGCTGCACGGCCATTGCTCATCCATATATTTATATGTACATATTCTTATTCATTACATTTACATTTAAGTCATTTAGCAGACGCTCTTATCCAGAGCGACTTACAAGTACATACATTCATACTTTTTTTTTTTTTTTTGTACTGGCCCCCCGTGGGAATCGAACCCACAACCCTGGCGTTGCAAGCGCCATGCTCTACCAACTGAGCCACACGGGGCCCCCTCTACCAACTGAGCCACACGGGGCCCCCTTATACACACATTAGTGTGTATAAGGTAGTTGTTGAGAATTTGTTAGATTACTTGTTAGATATTACTGCACTGTCGGAACTAGAAGCACAAGCATTTCGCTACACTCGCATTAACATCTGCTAACCATGTGTATGTGACCAATAAAATTTGATTTGGTTTGATTAGTCCGCTAAACCAAAGTCTGGTTCCCCAAGCTACATTGCCTAAGCTTTGACTTAGCAGGCTAAAATGTTATTCTTGTTTAGAAGACACCAGGTTTGAACCCCTTCGTTAACAGAGCGCATGACATGTCAAAAATGTACAACTGCAGGTGGTGTTGTGTTTCTCTCCTGGTCCAAACCTCCAAGGAGCAATTTGCATACAGATTGAAAATGAAAAAAGAAAAAGACAATAGAACATGCTAAATGGGCAGTTGTAAAATAAAAAAAAGCCACTTTCCACATTGCATTTACCATTTTCTGTTAATCATTTTAGAAATTATTTTAACCGTTTCCAATTTTCAATAAACCATTTTCAATTTTCATATTAACATTATCATTTTATTGTGACATGAATCATGTGCACCCATATGCAAATATGAATGCATTTATCATTTTTGCTTATCAATTGAGCATTTAAGCATTGCATTTTCGAATTGATCACCCGAGTAATTAGTTGTTGACAAAATGAACACGGACTTACGGACAGAATTCACAGCCTAAACATTGCACTTAGGCCTCAGCCTAAATAGATAGACTTGTTACAAGAAGCCAATAAATAGTTATAAAGCTAAAATAAGTTCTCGGTTTATTGTGGTGGAACTGCGTACAGGAGTTGACTGATATTTCAGACGCTTTTGTGTTGTGTGTACAGTATATAGTATGTTTTAATATATTTAACTTTAACTTTATGAGGAAAAATGTTACTGTATGTGATGTATGTGATGGTTGTAATACATGTTTTATAATATTTAGCATTTATATTCCACATAAACTCATATTGCTGCCATTTCTGTGTTTCTGTGCATTTGAAGAACTGTAATAAAAGCCTAGTTATTTTATGCTGTCCAGAGCAAACCTGCCTCAGTGTTAAATGAAGAAAACCAATACATTATCTTTCTTGCATAATTATTTCTTGGACTTTTAACCTACACAATAGAGTCTACCTTGTAAAAATAAAAAGTCTCAAAACACCATGATTGCGTAATGAAATCATGAAAAGTAGAGCACCTAAGCTGAGATCTGGTGTTTGGAGAGTGTTTGAATGTAAACACAAAGTGTTTTAATACACAGAATTTGAAACACCCAAATTGGTTCTTCAACCTGAATATTGGTGTTTTTAAGAGAGCGTGGTGAAAAAACTTTTGAGGTTTCAGTGCATGTAAAAAGCAGCATCAAAACACATACATTGTTTCTCATACAATTAATGGTTTAGAAATACAAATTCTTTATAGCCTAGATATTGATAAGGGCCTATGGAGAATATTTTTTGTGTAATTACACCTTTTTTTTTTAGTGCTTTATTTTGACAGTTTAGAAAGGAGGGGTAAGAATTGTACATTTCGTTGAAATTGTACACACTCAACCACACAGTAAGAAATTATTCTGGGGTGAATTGAAATTGACTCAAAAAAACAACCAACAAAATATGTCAATTTCAATTCAACCCAGAATCATTTCTTAATGAACATACATTTAATACACTTAATTTGAATAAATTACCTAATAGAAATGAATGCAAGTCGTGCAGAGCCCGTAGTCTAGCGGTATTGCACCTGATTTAGACAGGTCACCCCACAGAAGATTTCCCCGCTCCAACTCTTTAATCTGTTTCTACCATCCATCTGTAATCCCTCTGTCATTTCATAACAGTCTCAGTAAAGTGTCAAAATAACCCCAAAATATATTTTAAAAAATGTATGCAAGTGGTTTCAATGATTTGTTAATTTCATTTTACCAAAATAATGTAAATCCATCTTAAAGCGGCAATATATAACTTTTTGGGTGACCTGACCAAATTCACTGTAACGGGCTTCCTCCTTCTCCTCATCCGAAGAGGAGTAGCAGGGATTTGACCAAAATGCAGCGGGTTGTGAATACATAATGATTTAATAAACAAAAACAGAAGAACACGACGAACACTTGAATAATTACAAAACAAATAAACGAATGTAGACAGACCTGGACCCGAACTTACATACAACGTGAAGAACGCATGAACCAGGAAAACAGACTACATAAAACGAACTAACTAACTAACTAACTAACTAACTCACTAACTCACTAACTCACTAACTCACTAACTAACAAAAACCGGAACAGTCCCGTGTGGCGTAACATACAGATACAGACACTGACACAGGAGACAATCACCCACAAACAAACAGTGAGAACAACCTACCTTAATATGACTCTCAATTAGAGGAAAACGCAAAACACCTGCCTCTAATTAAGAGCCATACCAGGCAACCCAAAACCAACATAGAAACAGAAAACATAGACTGCCCACCCAAAACTCACGCCCTGACCAATAAACACAACCAAACAACAGAAAACAGGTCAGGAACGTGACATTCACATAGAAATGTGTGGTATAGATATGTCATAATCATTGAAAGCAAGTCTAAGAAGCGGTAGATTTGTTTTAAAAGGGTATTTCTATGCTACCCGTTCTTAAGTTTAGCTTTTGTCTTTTACTTTCGATTTAGCACACCAGCTGACAAAACTATATTTTTAGTTATGGTGCAATGATTCTCTACACAATACTTGCTTGTTTTGTCACATAAACTGAAATTAGGCGAGCTGTTAGAATTTTAGCAAACCAGGAAATGGCAGATCGATTTCTGCGTAGTGCATTTTTAACACGTTGCTCAAAATGTAAGCATCTTTCATGAGGATAACCAAAGCTAGAGACAATAGAGTGATTGAACTCATTGGAAGTCTTTGGTTTCAATCACCTTGCATTCACTATCTTGCCACGTGACTCTGTTTTTAGAGGATTGTGGGTAATTCCAAATTTTTTGACTTCATGATTCTTTCACACAATGTTCTATGCATGTTTGAAGAAAAAAAAGTATATTTCAATATTAGTTTTAAGCTTGTTGTGCCATGAGGTGAAATGGATCATGAGGAACGAATATCGAAACCGTTAGAAAAATGTACGCTCAATGTGACAGCAACAGTTCCCACATTGTTGATTGGCAGTGGAAAAGTATAATCTTCAGTTAATGCAGATACATTGCCAGCAACTGCTGGTAGATTGAAAACTGTGCTTGCCAATGCCTGCCAAAATGGTATATAAAGGCAAATAATCAAATACATAAAATAGGGTTTTCAACCTTTTCTGTTAGTGCTCCCAGTCCCTGGCAAGGTGTTGCACAACACTTGATTTAGTGGTGTTACAACGTTTCAAAATATCTCAGGATGATGTTCAAGTTTTGTCTCCTTCAAGTTGGTGGCAGCTCAGTTGCAGCTAGTTTTGGTGTTACAAAGCACTTCAGTTTAACAGTGTAGTTGACGCGTGTGGGGAAATGTTTACATTAAGGTAAGGGTTAGGGTTGAGGCTAGGGCTAGGGCTAGGGTTGAGCCACCATGTGGGCATGAAGTAGAATGATGAAGCATTTGATTCCAGTATAGTAAATGAGCTACCTGGTCAGATTGACCAGACTTCTGTGTAGTCTTTGTATACTCAGCATTGGGATTTCCTTGAGTTGAGCTGTGTTGGAGTTCCTTTACCACAGTTTAAAACATTGGTAAACCTACACAAAGAAGAGGAGGTTGGAATTCCAGTCCTCTGAATGGTCTTTCTACACCTACAAACATGACTTTGCTAAACCCAAGAGTACTTCTCAATAGTCCAACATGACTTCATATCATCTCCTTTCCTTCAGTGAAGGAACAGGTGACAGCAGATGCCCAGGCAGCATCCAACTTATTGCCTTCACCTGTGATTTCAGATCTGTGTAGATGGAGAAGAGATGACGAAGGAAGCTGATTTCGACTATTGAAATATATCCAACTGTCAAGGACAGACAAACATACCACACATCCTCTCCTCCCCTACATTGCTCATCCTCGTCCCACTGTTGACCACAGCGTGAGACAGAGTTCTATTGTATAAATGGAGCCGGGTCATGGGAGTCTTATCGCCTATTCTCTGAAAAAAGGAAGTTCATTAATTCAGATTTACTGTACCTCATTTGTTTCTACATCTTCCCTGAGATTAGCATAGGCAAATGAATGATACACGCAAACTAGGGTCCACCTAACCAGGATACCAGGAAGAGAGTAGTGTTCCGTCTGCGTTACTGGTGACGTGCAGTGTTGTCTGACGTGCACATTGGCAGAAACCAACCCTGTGGACTACTTCCTGAAAGCAGTGAATTTATTATATTTCTAGGTTGTGGGATGGATTATTTCCTTGTTTGTGGGCTGAAGTGCGTGTAGTTAATTGTGATATGCAAATAACTGTCTGGTAAGGTAGATACAACAACAAAAAACATTATTTCTTGATCACTTCAGCACGTAAGAGATTATCAGGAATTAAGTAGGAAATTCAAATACACCTGATTTGTTTTGACCCACGTACCCCCTATAATAGGCCATGGCTTCTCATTGTCTGATGGTTAAATAAAGGTTAAATAAATAACATGGTAAAACATCACTTCTCATGTGATTGGGAAATTCATTTAGACAGAATGCAATATCAGAGTGACTTATCAATGATAACAGAGTTTACATTTAAGTTACTGATTGAAGGATTACGTGATGATTAAAACAGTATCAGAGATATGACAAACTACTACAGTAGGCCTAGCATACTATCGGTGGAAGAATAGGAACAATTATTCATTCGTTGCAAAGGAGGAGGAAGCGTACTAAATGTCAGCTTATGCTTGCTACCTGTTTTTTCAGGAACAGGAAGGGTCAAATGTAAAATAGGGGGGAGAGAGAGAGAGAGAGAGAGGCACACAGAGAGAGAGAGAGGCACACAGAGTTAGAGAGAGAGAGAGTGAGAGGCACACACAGAGAGAGAGAGGCACACAGAGAGAGAGAGAGAGAGAGAGAGAGAGAGGCACACAGAGAGAGAGAGCGGCACACAGAGAGAGAGAGAGAGAGAGAGAGTCACACAGAGAGAGAGAGAGGCACAGAGAGAGAGAGAGAGAGAGAGAGAGAGAGGCACACAGAGAGAGAGTCACAGAGAGAGAGAGAGAGAGAGAGAGAGAGGCACACACAGAGAGAGAGAGAGGCACAGAGAGAGAGAGAGAGAGAGAGAGGCACAGAGAGAGAGAGAGAGAGGCACAGAGAGAGAGAGAGGCGCAGAGAGAGAGAGAGAGAGAGCGGCACAGAGAGAGAGAGAGGCACAGAGAGAGAGAGAGAGAGAGAGAGAGAGAGAGAGAGAGAGAGAGAGAGAGAGAGATTCTTTGGTGTCTAGAATATTATACTGGTGCTTCATATGTCAGTGACATGTGAAACACAGTAGTGAAAGGTTACAGCAATGAAACTTGCAAACAGTTTACATGTTTCCGACACCCTTAAAAAGTGGTGGTTACATTGGATAGAATACTATACTTGAGTGAAGTCATAATAGAGATTTTGACTATTTATTAATAAATGGTGCAATCTATAGGCTATTATGAGAATAGTCCGAATTTTCTTACAACTGCAAAGATCTACCACAAGGTGGCAGTGTTGATTACTATTGACAGAGAGAAAACATTACACAAATGCCATGCCTTCTGTTTTTTCTGTTAAAAAATACTCTTCTAGCCATTTATGTTTGTATAGCACATGTCAGTGGTTTAATCGAATGGAAACGTACAGGCTGGAACAAATAATATGTAATGGAAAAGTAATCAACGTGTCACGTCCTGACCATAGTTCTTATGTGTTTTGCTTGTTTTAGTGTTGGTCAGGACGTGAGCTGGGTGGGAATTCTATGTTGTGTGTCTAGTTTGTCTGTTTCTATGTTCAGCCTAATATGGTTCTCAATCAGAGGCAGCTGTCTATCGTTGTCCCTGATTGAGAATCATATATAGGTGGCTTGTTTTGTGTTGGGGTTTTGTGGGTGATTGTTTCCTGTCTCTGTGTTTGTGTTCTGCACCAGATAGGTCTGTCTCGGTTTTCACATTTGTTGTTTGTAGTGTTCACATATTCTTTATTAAATTATGTTGAACACTAGCCGTGCTGCGTTTTGGTCCTCTCCTTCATCCCAGGAAGAAAACCGTTACACAACGACAGGAAGGCACTTAAGACTGTTGACATGTAGTTGTTGAATCATCTTTGTGGGTTCAGTCAGATGACAAGAAGACACACTTTACATATTGAAACATTGTTTGGATTGAGGCTGGTCAGTGGGCAGAGTTCAGGGTTTAGTGTTTTGGGTTTAGGGGCTGTGGGCTCAGTTGGCCATGATGTCCTAAGCCCCAAAGAAACTCTACATATTGAAATTAACACTATGTTTCGGATATGGTCAATGGTCTATGGTTTAGTGTTTTGGGTTTAGGTCCTGTGGCCCAACACTCCGGGCCCTGATTTCAGCCACTGATGTCCTAAGCCCTGAGCACCACACAATAGAGTTTAGAATCACAAACTCATCCACTCCAGTCCAGAGACAACAGAACAGGAATGAGCTAATCTGTGTTTTTCAGCATTCCAGGCATTCTGACCCCTGTCATGTTGTTCCAGCCTGAAAATTCTGGAATCTGTTCTGATGCTAACCGCTAGCACTAACAGGAGAGCTGTACGCGAAAACAATCAAACAAACAAGGAGATAGGATAGATAGCTGATAGCATAGCGGGTTGTCACTCATATTGCTGCATGGGGACATTGATGTCACACAGCAGGAATTTAGCAGATGAGGAAATTAGGGCAGGGGTGAAGGGTTGAGGAGAGGGTGATTAGGGCTGAAGGGGTGAGAGGTGACAGGGGTGAGGTGTTGGAGGAAGAGAGTTGACAAGCTTATTGAGATTGGAGGAAGTGTGAGGGTTGAGAAGGGGTGAGGCAGTGGGGGTGAAGGTGTGTGAGGGGGTGTTGACAGGGATGGGAATGTTCCACACAGGCCGAGAAAGCTTTGTCTTACTGTCTTACTTAGTGTGAGGCATTCTGTCAATAAACCACAACACAACAGGCAAATTGAGTGAGTTGGCACATAGGTAAATCCTATTACTGTATATCTGGACAAATGGAGGGAACCTCTGAGTCATCCCCATTTAAACAGTGCAGCCAGATCTGTGTGTGTGTGTGTGTGTGTGTGTGTGTGTGTGTGTGTGTGTGTGTGTGTGTGTGTGTGTGTGTGTGTGTGTGTGTGTGTGTGTGTGTGTGTGTGTGTGTGTGTGTGTGTGTGTGTGTGTGTGTGTGTGTGTGTGTGTGGTGCCAGGATTTTCTTTTTCTCTCCTGGGGCTAAGGTTTTTTTTTTTCAATAAAAGCAGATATGGCACACAGCACATTCTATATAAATGTAGTTTTAATTGAATTTGGCCAAATAATATTCAACAAAATAGCTATAATCCTAATACAAGTGACCACAAGGTAATGACAAAAACGTCTTTCACGTTGCAAAGGTCAAAGACTTCAGCACATGCGTCCTGCTGTGCATTGGTTATGGTCAGAAATGAAAGGAATAGGATCCACAGTGCAGCCAGAAAGAGAAGTGCATTTACCCTCTGCTTTTCCACTGTGCACACATGGTGTAGAACGAGGTGGCTATCATCACAATCTAAGGGATTTTATTTCTATTGCAAAAATACTTGTAGGCCGACAATATGCATGTGGAGTTTCTTCTTGTTCCATCCAGATTCAGATCAGCGCGATTGAATCATGTTCCCATCACCGGACAGGCGCACTCTGTCAATAAATAAAAGGCCTTTCAGATACTCACCAAGTGTTGTTTTATAGAAGGACGATGCGTCTGTTGTGGTTCAGTGCAAATGAGTCTATAATCTTCTGGTCATCCAGGGCCTTGGTTCTTTCTGCGTGTATGGACAGGCAGGTAAAGTTGCTGAGTCGAGGGTTTGCCCAGTATTTCATTCTGTAAATCATGATGCGTGTACTTAGCATTTCTAGTATTATCTGATATTTTCTGTGCAACTGTTTTGTCGAACTTGCCTATGACCTGTAAAAGTTCAAGGAAGTTTCCCTGGCTGACAGCCATGTCATTTTCTATGTCTCCTCTCTGTGAAAGTCCCCGGTATGCAGAGTAATGCAATTATACCACAATTGCTCTCATATATTCTCTGTTCTCTCTGACTATTTTCAAATGTTCATCACTTAGAGGATTGCATATTGCTGAGCCAGACTCTTTCTGAATAGTCCACTCATTCCACGCTGTCATTGCATATTTATGCTCCACACTAGCATTGTGTGTCTTGAACAAACTTGTCGCCTTCTTCCAGTTCTGGTAGCCATCGTGGGTAAATGCCCCCTTCTCTCCACAATTTTCCTGTACGTTGAAAGTGGCGGCATGCAAAGCAGAAAACACGGTTGTTTGAAATAGAATATTCCAGCCATGTGTAATCCTCATATCATCTACGATTGAAGTAGCGATCCTGCTGTCTGACTTTTGTGGCTGGATAATGCTGAAAAAGAGGGTGCCTTGGTTCTTCAACAGGTGACTGGCTTAAATCAGGTGGCTGTGCTAACAGTGCAGCTAACGGTGGCTGTGGAGCAGCTAGCAGTGACGAACTGCTCTGATGCTCCCTCATGTTGTGGCTCACGAGTTTCTCTCTCCGACTCATCTTTCTCATCTCCCTCTTTGGCCCCCTCGGAGACAGGGTCTGGGTCTGGATTTTCAATTTCTACCCGTGCTCTTCTCTTGATCAGAAAACGGCCCATTGCAATGGGGCAAGATGGACGACTAGCTAGCTAGAAGTTAGCTCACATAATGTAGCCTAACGGGCATGAGCACACACACCAGACTCCCCCCCAACACACACACACATGTCATAGGGTACACTCGTGGAACGAGCACGCAGGTAGAGCTCGGATTGGGAACAGAATGACTGGTTATTAACTTTTACATATTTCTTTATTTAAAAATTTTAAAAGAGGAGGCTGGGCTACGCATAATAACTGGGGCTACGCAAATTTGTGACGGGGCTATAGCCCCCCTTAGCCCCGGTGTAGCGCCGTGCATGGATGTATTGGCAAGAATACGTTCCTGCACCTCGCTAAAAGCTGCCCAGAATCAAGTAAATAATTGTCCAATTATCACCAACGTAAAACTAGCAGTGTGCAAGGACACTTAATGTATTCAAGTTTTGGGGATTTGAATTTTCATCCTCTTGGTTGAATGCATCAATGATTCTGCAGTGCCACCAGGTTCATACATATTACTTGGAACATGTATTAACATACTTTACAAAAAATAAATATTAATAAAGATATGGTTAGGGTACAGTGTTGTTCCCTGGGGTACAAAAAAGTCAAAGGTACACTTCACAGGTACACATATGCAAAAGTATGTGGACACCCCTTCAAATGAGTGGATTCGGCTTTTTCTGCCACACTTGTTGCTGACAGGTGTAACATTTAGTACATAGCCATGCAATCTCCATAGCCAAATACTGACAGTAAAATGTCCTTACTGAAGAGCTCAGTGACTTTAAATGTGGCACCGTCATAGGATGCCACCTTTTCAACATGTCAGTTCATCAAATGTCTGCCCTGCTAGAGCTGCCCCAGTCAACTGTAAGTGCTGTTATTGTGAAGTGGAAACATCTAGGAGCAACAACGGCGTAGCGTGTAAAAATCTTCTGTCCTCAGTTGCAACACTCACTACAACACTCACTACCGAGTTCCAAATGTCAGCTTCATGAAATCAGTTTCCATGGCAGAGCAGCCGCACACAAGCCTAAGATCACTATGCGCAATGGCAAGCGTCGGCTGGAGTGGTGTAAGCACGCCGCCATTGGACTCTGGAGCAGTGGAAATGTGTTCTCTGGAGTGATGAATCACTCTTCACCATCTGACAGACAAATCTGGGTTTGGCAGATACCAGCAGAACGTTACCTGCCCCAACGCATAGTGCCAACTGTAAAGTTTGGTTGTGGAAGAATAATGGTCTGGGGCTGTTTTTCATTGTACGGGCTAGGCCCCTTAGTCCCAGTGAAGGGAAATATTAACGTTACAGCATAAAATTACATTCTATACAATTCTGTGCTTCCAACTTTGTGGCAACAGTTTAGGGAAGGGACTTTCCTGTTTCAGCATGACAATGCCCCTATGCACAAAGCGAGGTCCATACAGAAATTGTTTGACGAGATCGGTGTGAAAGAACTTGACTGGCCTGCAGGGAGCCCTGACTTCAACCCCATCAAACAGCTTTGGGATGAATGCTCTTGTGGTTGAATGGAGGAAAGTCCCTGCAGCAATGTTCCAACATCTGGTTGAAAGCCTTCCCAGAAGAGTGGAAGCTTTTATAGCAGCAAAGGGGAGACCAACTCCATGTTAATGCCCATGATTTTGGAATGAGATGTTCGATGAGCAGGTGTCCATATGCTTTTGGTCATGTAGTGTATGAACTCACATGGTATCACCTTGTGACATTTCACATGAAATCATGTGAAAACGTGGTTTTGGAACACTTCACATGTAAAAACAGGTGATGACGTGACATTCAGGTGGTTTTCCGTAAGGGTGATGACCATGTTAGGATGTTTGTTAAAGTTTCTCTAGACGTTTATTTGATCAGTCGGCAGGACGTCACGTGATGGTGGTCGCAGATGGTCTCAAACCATCCCAAAGTATTATAAGTCATGTCGTGAAATGGTCGTTTTAAAGTTAGCAGTACGCTGTTCAGCTAAAATATAACCCCACCTGTGATTTGAACCTCCAGTTTTGAGGTGTACAGTTCTTCTTGCTGCACCACAAAGTCACAAGATCTATGACATTCCTATGCACATGTATTACTTCTAATACATCTCTGCACTCAGCAAAAGCATGCCATCTGCACTGCTATTTTAGTTGTCAATTAATCAGACTATTTTCTCACCATAGATTTAATTGACTTATTAGCAATTTTGGGGTTTCCTGTTTTAATTGTCTAATGTTGACGGGACATTTTATTCTGTTTTAATGTTCCTGAATCACTATGATGAATATCATCTTTTTGTTGTTGTTTATTTTTAAACAAAGCTCAGATTCAGTCCAAAGTGTAGGAATACAGGCGGAATCAGCTATTAAGACCGGTGTGGTGGCATAGCAGGAAGATTGGAATGCTGTTAATTAACCAGGCGGTTATGTGTTCAAATCCTAGGTGAGGATAAGTTGGATAACAGTTACTGTAGAAATAACCATAGATCATGTGTGTCAAAAATGTAAGTTGAAAACACAATGTAAAAAAATATATATATATGAGCAGGGTTTAAACCAACGGTCGATTTAATGTTGTATGCCACCTAGCATTATGGAGAAATCTGCACTTAACAGCTATTTTAAAAGTTTATAAGGTTCTTAGACTTTTTTTTTTTTACGATGTACAATAAACTTACATGTTGTAAGGATCTCAATTTTCTTTTCTCCATAAAAACACATGGATGTGCGTGAAACGGAAAAGCAAAATGTAGGATTTTGTCATATATGTTAAAACTAGCCTTTTGAATCATGCAATACTGGCACTCCACACTTGAGACAGACCAAGTGAAGGGAAACAAAGTCATCCTTGAATTTGGAGGTTTAAAATATCTCTCTAGTGGCCTAGTTAACCTATTTTAAGTAATGCCATTTGTTACAGGAAATAATCACTACCACCTGGTTAGGTAGGATAGGATAAGGCTAAATGTGCCAGGTTATGTAATGGGAACAGCTAACGTGTACCATTTTATCACGTGTATTAGGGGAGCAGTTGGGAAAGTAGCAGGGGGGCAGCGAGGGGAAGCGGAGGTTGCTAGTTGCCATTGTGCGTTCACATGGCTAACGTGACAACAAACACAGCTCAGGGATCAGGGGTGTGTGGCATGTGCCGGGGTTACACAAAGGTCAGGGGTCACTGTGGCCACAATGCTGAGCTCCGCTGAGGTCAGCTGCCTAGAGGGGCCACGCTCGCTCATGGCCTTTTATTGATTGGCATGCGTGTAACCTTGAATGTATTAGTTAATCCCTGAAGATTTGACTGACTGACTAACTCAGTGGGCTGACTTATACATAAGATGATCATTAAAAACCAAACCCTGGGGGCAACATAAGAAGGTTCGCTTATCTCTAGCAGAAGGTAGATAGGCTTTAACTGAGGAGGTTATAGCGTGTGCGTATATGTTTCAATGTGTATATGAATGCGTGTGAGCGCAACTATGCATGTGTGTGTGTACCTATGGTAAGAAAGAGGATAAGAGGGAGTATAATATGAGGTGATTATGCTGCTGAGAGAGGCTGACAGCGGGCAGAGTAAGACGAGCTGGCTATAAGAAGCCTTCGGCTGGGGCCTAGCTGGGGGTGTAGTGGGTACCAGAGCCAGCTCTCTGCCAGCCAACACTCCATAAGCCCCATAGTTATCATCAGGGCTGGGCTCTGGTCAAAAGTAGTGCACTATACAAGGGAAGAAGGTGCAATTTGGGATGCAGCCCAGACCCTGTGCCAGCTCTCTATAAGCCCTATGGTTATCATCAGCCCCAGGGTGATAATGACTGCTTGGTGCTTTGGTGGTGGGCTTGGCATAGCTTCACACAGCTCTGTGAGCCCTCCTAGCGCAGGCAGCACAATGGCATTCCGTGCCAGGACACACTGCTAGGCTACTGCATCAACACACACAAAGGGGTGGAGAGAGAGAGAAAGAGAGGGGAGAAGGAGAGGGGGAGAGGGGGGAAGGAGAGGAGAAAGAGAGAGAAAGAGGAGAAGAGAAGATAAGAGGAGAAAAAAGAAGAGAAGAAGCAAGTTGATTTTAAGAAATTGCCATTTGGAAGCTGGGTGCGATTATGAATAGGTGGACTTAGAGGAAGTATTCCAGTATATGGAGACACATATGGCTCAGATATTTCTTTACAGCCGTATACACTTTTAGAAAAAAGGGTTCCAAAAGGGTTATTCAGCTGTCCCCATTGGAGAACCCTGTTTGGTTCCAGGTACAACCCATTTGGGTTTCATGTAGAACCCTCTGTGGAAACGGTTTTACATGAAACCAAAAGGATTCTTTCTACCTGGTATCAAAAAGCGTTCTCCAAAGGGTTCTTCGATGGGGACAGCCAAAGAACCATTCTATACAGCACTTCTTTTTTTTTTTACATACATCATTGACTATTTTCATCGTAATGGTATTTATGATGTAGTATTTCTCATAAGTTCTGTCCCAAATGGCACCCTATTCTCTATATAATACAAACGGGCCCTGGTCAAAAGTAGTGCACTATATAGGGAATAGGGTGCCATTTGAGATGCTGCCATACGATAGTAGGAGTACCAGCAGCAGGAGGAGTAGGATGAAGAGGAAGCTTGGCAGCAGATACAGTACTGAGGATGGAGAACAGAACAGCAGTAGCAGCACAATCTTATAGTAGCTGAACTCAACTGAACTTGGTGCATAACCGGATGCCAAGAATCATCTGAAGGCGTGATGCTGCACATAGTAATGCTTTCTCCAATATCCGCATACACCTGCCTTGTATGGGCCTTCTTCTCGTGCGATATACATGTCATTGCTTTGAGGATCACAATGTATGAAAAGTACTAAAATAAAGCTGTCATTGTTATTATCTCAATTGATTATCACTTAAACTTGTCATCCCCACATTCTCCTGTCACCTTTGGGACATTGTTCTGGCCCTTGGACTTTACGAGGAGCATGACCCCGGGGACACCTGTGGGCATTGGACATTTCAGTAGTTGTCGCTCTGGGGAAATATTTTGAAATTATCTTACAACTCCCATGGGGCCGGGCCATTAATGTCTGCTTGCTGATGAATTGCTGTGGAAACTGGGGCTTGAACCATTATCGGGTGGAGGAAAAGGAGGAAGAAGAGGAAGAGGGGGTTCTGTTTGGGTTTATAGTAATATACAATACTCACCTTCAGCTGTTGTGCCGCTGTACCTGTTATGTGGCTTTACTATAGTAGAGCTTTTTTCCAATATTCACACTATTGCATCCTCTCCACTCCTCTCCTCTCCTCTAACTCTCCTCTACTCTCCTCTCACTAGTATATATAGGAGGATATGGAGGGCTGCGTCTTGTCATTATCAGGGTGGCAGAAGGGGGGTGAGGAGGGGTTGAGGAGGGGTTGAGGGTGGGTTAGAGGGAAGGGGGGGCAGTGAGTGAAGGATAAGAAGTGCCACAGGGTGAGAAGGGTGGGGGAGGTTTGAGTGACAGGTGACACCTTGCACCTGTCTCTGGTGGGCTAATGGAGCTGTGAGCACCACTGGAGGCAGGGACGGGGGAGGGAGCTGCTCTGTAGCCCCATTGAGGGGGGGTGATGGAGTGGCCCTCTGTGACTGTAATGCCTGTTGCTAACATGCCATTGTGTGTGTGTGTGTGTGTGTGTGTGTGTGTGTGTGTGTGTGTGTGTGTGTGTGTGTGTGTGTGTGTGTGTGTGTGTGTGTGTGTGTGTGTGTGTGTGTGTACTGTATGTGTGCCTCTCCCTCCCCTGCCTTTTCTGCCAGTAATTGCCCCTGCTCAACATCTCTAAGTTGCCAGGAGGGGGAAAGGTGGGGGAGGATTGGGGAGGGGGATGCTGCCTGGCCTGCCATCTGTTCCGACTCCTGAACCCCTCCCCCCTCACCTCACCATCTTCTCAGCGTCCATTGGGGATTTTCCCTTCACTTCATTCTTTCCCTCCTTTTCTTTCTTTTGCGGTAAAAAGGATCCCATGTGCCACGGCCTGCCGCCTCCCTTCTAGGAACACACCCCTCATTATATTCACCTCCCAACTGATGCATGCCACATGCACTTGACACACACACACAGGCAGGCATGCACACCCTTACTTACACCCCCCCCACACACACACACACAATACACAGAACACTAGTAAGAAGTGTCTGCTTCTTCTTTGTGTGCCTGTGCATTGTTCTTCTATCTGAAGTGAGACAGACAGCCTCTCCCACTCTGGCC
Organism: Salvelinus fontinalis; assembly: GCF_029448725.1. NCBI lineage: Eukaryota > Metazoa > Chordata > Actinopteri > Salmoniformes > Salmonidae > Salvelinus > Salvelinus fontinalis. The sequence continues at coordinate 21,789,878 of NC_074703.1, read as the reverse complement.
TGTATGATTGACAGATGGATTGATTTTGTATGAGCTTCTGGACCACAGTGACACAGAGCCTGTCCAGTAGGGCAACAGGGTCACACCCATTTACTCCCAAAATCATCTGTCCCCATCACTCAACCCTTTTCAGACCTCTGTCAGTCACAAGTGAGTCCTTTCAAATGTAGGCCTATCTTACACATATGTAGGCTACATTTACACATTTGATAAACCACATCAAGTGACAAAAAAAGTGGAGCATTTTACTACAAAGAAGGTAGTTATCATTCTTTACAACCCAAACAGAGATAGGACAACCCCCTGCTCTCGTTGCTATGCATTTCTAGTCTACAGGGTCATATCGCGTCACACTGCACTAGCTGTCATGGTTCATGTGACACCCACACACATCCCTCAGAGCAATAATGGATGAATCATAATGGATTAGATTCATATGGCGCTGTTCACTAGGTCTCAGAGCCCCTTGTACATGGTACAGGGGCGTAAACACACTCCATTCATTCTCCAATAATTATCCTCTCCTTCCTGAGTAGCTTCTTCAGGGGGACTGAGATATGAGGAATCAAGAAATGGATTTCTTATGCATCAAAGCTGATTGATAATAAGTCCTTCGTTCATCGGTAGCCAAACCACTCTCGCTGCTCTACTTCTCTTTCCCCCCCTTTTTTCCCCCTCCTAATTTCTTCTCTTGTCCTCCTTTCTCTGCTTCCCCTCTGCGCTCTGTGGTCCCCCAACGCAGTCTGTCATGTAGAGATTATGATTAGGATAATAGGGCTAATTTAATCCATATTGCCTGGCCTCTCTCTCTCTCTCTAGGAACACAGAAGCATGTGTTAGTGTTTATATTTTCTATCCAGCACGTGGGACTGACACAGTAGTAACACAGGGGCTCCCCTTCCCAGGGGCGTCTGTTGGGCATGGCAGGGTATTGCAGTTGCCATACCCTAGCTCAAGACCCACAATTTAAAGTAGACAAAAAAAGTAAAATGCAACGGCAAAAATGCAACGACAATAACAAATGTAGGCTATAACAAATGTAAATTGTCATGCAGTAACAGAATGAGATGATGCAAATCATTAACAATTACTTGCTTAGGCTAACTTTTTTAACTTCCCAGCTCTGCAGATTTTGCTGCGAAGAGACAGAATCATTAGATCATTTGTTTTGGTGCTGTCCATATGTACAGTTGAAGTCGGAAGTTTACATACACTTAGGTTGGAGTCATTAAAAACTTGTTTTTCAACCACTCCACAAATGTATTGTTATTAACAAACTATAGTTTTGACAAGTCGGTTAGGCCGTCTACTTTGTGCATGACACAAGTAATTTTCAAACAATTGTTTACAGACAGATTATTTCACTTATAATTCACTGTATCACAATTCCAGTGAGTCAGAAGTTAACATACACTAAGTTGACTGTGCCTTTAAACAGCTTGGAAAATTCCAGAAAATTATGTCATGGCTTTAGAAGCTTCTGATAGGCTAATTGACATAATTTGAGTCAATTGTAGGTGTACCTGTGGATGTATTTCAAGTCCTACATTCAAACTCAGTGCCTCTTTGCTTGACATCATCGGAAAATCAAAAGAAATCAGCCAAGAACGTGTAGACCTCCACATGTCTGGTTCATCCTTGGGAGCAGTTTCCAAATGCCTGAAGGTACCACGTATAAACTGTATAAACTGTATAAATATTCATCTGTATAAACAATAGTACACAAGTATAAACACCATGGGACAACACAGCCGTCATACCGCTCAGGATAAACGTACTTTGGTGAGAAAATGGCAAATCAATCCCAGAACAACAGCAAAGGACCTTGCGAACATGCTGGAGGAAATAGGTACAAAAGTATCTCTATCCACAGTAAAACGAGTCCTATATCGACATAACGTGAAAGGCCGTTCAGCAAGGAAGAAGCCACTGCTCCAAAACCGCCATAAAAAAGCCAGACTATGGTTTGCAACTCCACATGGGGACAAAGATCATACTTTTTGGAGAAATGTCCTCTGGTCTGATGAAACAAAAATATAACTGTTTGGCCATAATGACCGTTCTTATGTTTGGAGGAAAAAGGGGGAGGCTTACAAGCCGAAGAACACCATCCCAACCGTGAAGCACGGGGGTGGCAGCATCATGTTGTGGGGGTGCTTTGCTGCAGGAGGAACTGGTACACTTCACAAAATAGATGGCATCATAAGGTAGGGAAATTATGTGGATATATTAAGCAACATCAGTCAGGAAGTTAAAGCTTGGTCGCAAATGAGTCTTCTAAATGGACAATGACCCCAAGCATACTTCCAAAGTTGTGGCAAAAGGGCTTAAGGACAAAAAAGTCAAGGTATTGGAGTGGCCATCACAAAGCTCTGACCTCAATCTCATTGAACATTTGTAGGCAGAACTAAAAAAGCGTGTGCGAGCAAGGAGGCCTACAAACCTGACTCAGTTACACCAGCTCTGTCAGGAGGAATGGAGCAAAATTCACGTTTCGGGGTCCCGGTCGTACGTTAGTGGGCATTTCGACGGACAAGTGGACATCTTTCGACCAAAAGAAGATTAGACCCAAGAAAGGATTCATTGCCCAAGATTCTGATGGGAGAACAGCTCATAGTAAGAACAATTTATGATGATAAATCGTGTTTCTGTCGAAAAATGTTAAACGCTTATGCCGCCATTTTGTTTGCTATAGCTTCGCTTGGCGCAACCTGTATTGAAAAGTAAGGATAATTTAAAAAATGTAATTCCGCGATTGTATTAAGAATTAAATTGTCTATCAATCGCTGTCCACCCTGTATTTTTTTGTCAAGTTTATGAGTATTTATGTATAAGACTAGATCACTGTCTAATATGGTGCACGACATTTTCTGACCAGCTGGGCTACTTTTGTCATTGTCTAACCATGATTTTGGTGGCTAAATATGCACATTTTCGAGCAAACTCTATATGTATGTTGTAATATGATGTTACAGGAGTGTCATCTGAAAAATTCTGAGAAGGTTAGTGAAAAAATTAATATATTTTGGCGATGATAACGATATCGCTCTCTTTGGCTTGAATCAGTGCTCGGGTAACGTTTGCATATGTGGTATGCTAATATAACGATTTATTGTGTTTTCGCCGTAAAACACTTAGAAAATCTGAAATGTTGTCTGAATTCACAAGATCTGTGTCTTTCCATTGCTATGTGCTGTGTATTTTTAAGAAATGTTTTATGATGAATAAATTGGTAATACAAGTTGCTCTCTGTAGTAATTCTAGGAGCTTTGGTGAGATTTGTGATGGTGGCTGCAATGGCAAACTATGATTTATACCTGAAATATGCACATTTTTCTAACAAAACCTATCCTATACCATAAATATGTTATCAGACTGTCATCTGATGAGGTTTTTTCTTGGTTAGTGGCTATCAATATCTTAGTTTAGCCGAATTGGTGATAGCTACTGGTGTTGAGAGAAAATGGTGGACAAAGAAAAATGGTGTCTTTTGCTAACGTGTTTAGCTAATAGATTTACATATTGTGTCTTCCCTGTAAAACATTTTAAAAATCTGAAATGGTGGCTTTATTCACAGGATCTGTATCTTTCATTAGGTGTCTTGGACTTGTGATTTAATGATATTTAGATGCTACTATTTAATTGTGACGCTATGCTAGCGATGCTAATCAGTGTGGGGGGGGGGTGCTCCCGGACCCGGGGTAGAGGCTCGTGAAAGGTTAACTGATTCCATATGTGTTATGTCATAGTGGTGATGTTTCCACTATTATTCTACAATGTAGAAAATAATTAAAATATAGAAAAATCCAGGAATAAATAGGTGTGTCCAAACCTTTGACTGGTACTTGCTTAATTAATTAGAAAAATATTATGGCGTTTCTATTCCATGAAAAATGAGAAACCCCCTGATTTTCTGTTAGGATGGATTGGAAAACATGGCGCTGTACAACGTGACGGTCGTCAGTACAGTACTGGGCTATTTAGCTAAAGAATCCCTGTGTCGTGCGGACCGAATGGGGGACTGGGGTTCAAACCTCTGACAGGGAGGAAGGAGTAGGCTGTCCTTGTAAATAAGAATTTGTTCTTAACTGATTCCATATGTGTTATTTCATAGTTGTGATGTCTTCACTATTATTCTACAATGTAGAAAATAGTAAAAATATTGAAAAATCCTGGCATGAGTAGGTGTGTCCAAACTTTTGACTAGTACTTGCTTAATTAATTTGATTAATACTATGGTGTTTCTATTCCATGAAAAACAAAAAACCCTCTGGTTAAATACAGTCCGTTTCGCTCTCGGAGCGCACACTAGACATTCGGGCCGAGGAGTAAGGTTGATTTGAGCGTTCTGGTCTTACTACGGCAGTCAAGCACCCAAGCTGACGTTGGCTTGCTTGCTAGCTACTTCCAGACACAAATGAGACCCTTTTACTCACACTAGCAGAGCTGATTAGGCAGTTTTTGTGTTAAAAAGAGCGTTGGTGACTGTAACTGTGCTGTTGGAAACAATTTAATTACGCTTTTTTGCCGAAGTTTAGTGACACTTGCCATATTCAACGGATGTTGAGCGCTCGTAAATGTATTATTCTGCGCTCTGGTACACTCAGACGAGAGTGCTCTGAAATCAGAGTGGATAGCCAGAGCGAATTTCCGAAAGCACTCGAATGTCCATTGAGAACACACAACAACTATACCATTTAGCTAAGTTTAGAATGATGGGAATAATCAAGTCAATAAATGTCCGGTAGTTAGATAGCCTATAGTTAATATACTGTCAAGTTTGATGTATAACTACTAACGTTAGGTAGATAGCTAACATACCGGTACATACTGCTGTAATGATATGCTATGTGTGTCACGGCTGTCGACAAAAGAGGACCAAGGTGCAGCGTGGTGAGCGTACATGTTCCTTTATTAAACAAGACGCCAAACGAAACCATAAACACTACAAACAAACCGTGAAGCTCAAAGGCTATGTGCCCTAAACAAAGTCAACTTCCCATAAACACAGATGGAAAAAAGAGCTACCTAAGTATGGTTCTCAATCAGAGACAACGATAGACAGCTGCCTCTGATTGAGAACCACACCCGGCCAAACACAAAGAAAAGAAAACATAGAAATAAAGAAACTAGAATGCCCACCCTAGTCACACCCTGGCCTAACCAAAAAAGAGAATAAAAACCTCTCTATGGCCAGGTCTTCGGGCAAGAAGGTTGAGGGTTCGAAACCTGCTCCCTGCTTGTTTCATTTTAAGTTGGGCACAATTATCAGTTTATTATTTGGTTTATATTGCCCATTCATTGTCAGTTAGCGACACAGTAGTGCATTGGGACCCAAAAGCATAATCAGTGCTCTAACTTCCCCTTGGTCATAAGGGCAAATCTGGTCTATGATAGGACAGGGTTTTTTCACACCTAGCTCAGCTATTAGACCATTCTTTAGTAAAGGTTGAATAGTATATTGTTCAGCTATTAGCCTCCCTCCCCAAATTGCAACAAATGGATGTCTTTTGTCGAGAGCAAAACTTTTTTTATTTTCAATCAAAAATCATTTTTCTGAAAGCAACTTTTTTATTTTCAATCACAATAATTGTTTTGAAAGCAAAAACAATGCTTCAAAGTAAAAAAAAACAACATTTTGCAATCAAATGTTTTGTAATAGAGCGCAAAACGTTATGCATTTTATTCCCCCAAAATATTTAGAGAACAAACAATGTATTTGAAAACAAAATTCCTATTTAATTTCGCTATCAACCATCCTCCATTTTTGCCATTTATAGAGTGTCAGTTTGTCGACAACCAATACTGTTCAGCCTTTGTTTCCGACACAAAGAAAGTCATAGCGGACACCGGCGAAGAAGGACAGTGTGATGATGGCATCTCAGGTAAGCAGCACTGGGCGTTCTTCCTTCCAACTTTTACATAGCCAGTGTCAGTTCATAACATTGCACTATATTACAGACATACATACATGCCGTAGAATGATAAATCATGCAATTATTATTCCCAAGCTAACCAAAAGCATTTAGCTACGAACGCCTGTTCTTGCCATTTTCCGTTGAATTAATATACATTTCTTTCATGGAAACTCATTAGCAGACCATGTCCTGTTTGTTTCATAGTCGATATATAATCATATTTCATGACAGTGTAACGGTTTGCTATTTTTAGAGAAGGATGAAAGAACACAATAAGTCTGTCAGGGAATGCTATTCTGATATGTCAGATGAAGAGTTTGACCAGAAAGTCAGCATCATTAACTTCTTGCGACTATAGGGGGTGCTGTTTTCTCATTAGCATAATTTGCATTACAGATGAAACGGCTTCCTACTCAATTCTTTTTTTTTTTTGGGGGGGGGGGGGGGGTTTCATGACTTTAATGAGTTCTCGTTCAAATATTTATTATTGAACACACACAGGAATGGTGTATAGGTATGAAAGGCAGGTATACAATTTTTAACTAAACGTAAAAGAGCAGACAGAAATAAAAAGATCCAGAGTTCTGGGTACAAAACAATTATTACAAAACAAGAAATACAAAACAAGGACAGGTAGAAAGAACGAGGGTGGGTGTCACCCCCCCTTATTCCCCCCCTTTATCCCTCCCCCCTTATTCCCTTCCCCTTATACCCCTCCCCACTGCTCGGGTGGCGGTGCCAGCATGTGCTGCCCAGAGGTGGATTAAAATATTACAATGGAGAGTGCGTTAAAAAGTACAAATTCACAGCGCCGAATGGTCCAAGTAAGAGAGGAAAGGCTGCCAGATCTGATCAAATGTTAATAATTTATTGTTCAGAATATATCTAATCCTTTCTAAGTGTACAGTGTTTGCCAATTCGCTGAGCCATAATTTGGTAGTGGGCGCTTCCCTCTTTTTCCAGAACAACAAGATTCGTTTTTTGGCCGAAATGAGACTGTAAGAGATGAGTTGTTTTTGGGGGTTGGTTAGTCTGATTAGGGAATCAGACACTCCCAGGATTATCAGAAGCGGGTCTGGGTCAATTGAAGTCTCCAGAACTTCAGAGAGGATCCTAAAAATTCCACACCAGTAACCATACAAGCTAGGGCATAGGGCAAAGCAGTGGAGAAGTGTACCCTGTGCAGCCTGACATTTATCACACATAGGGGATGTATCAGGAAATATCCTATGCAGTTTGGTTTTGGAATAGTGTAATCTGTGTAATACCTTGAATTGTATGAGCCGATGTCTGGAGTTAATGGAGCAGGTGTGGATATACTCCAAGCTATCTTCCCAGTCTGCCATCGAAATGTCAGTCCCTAGTTCTTCCTCCCATTTTGCCTTAATGGCATCTGTAGAGGGTGTGCTAACCGATTGAAAGGAATCATATAAACGAGATATCAGTTTGTCTGAGGTGGGGGATGTTTTTATGCATCCGTCAAACATGGAAGGCTTAGCGTTCCCAAATGTTGGGAGGTGTTTCCTAACATAGTCTCTGATTTGTAGGTATCTGAAAAAGTTACTTCTGGGAAGATTATAAGTTTCCCTCAGCAACTCAAAGGAAGCAAAGGTCCCTTCTATATATAAATCCCCTATGGTACTTATCCCCAACTCTCCCCATTGCTCAAAGGTGTTATCAAGGTTGGAGGGGGCAAAGGAGGGGTTCCTGGCAACAGGGAGCATGAATGACATTGGTCTAAGCTCAAAGTGGGTTTTAATTTGCTTCCGGATTCGGACTGTGCAATGTATAATAGGATTGTTACGATAAAGTGACCTCTCCAGATTGACAGGCGACAAAATCACAGCACCAATAGAGAAGGGGTGACACTCCTCCCGCTCCATACTAAGCCAGGTGGGTGACGGACGTGCGTCATCCAGCAAAAACGTAACCGCACGGAGGTTAGCGGCCCAATAATAAAATATAACATTTGGGAGAGACAATCCTCCTTCCATCTTGGATTTGCAGAGGTGTTTTTTACCTATCCTGTGTGTTTTATAATCCCAAATGAAAGGATTGATAATTGAGTCCAGTTGTTTATGAAAGGATTTAGGTATGAATACTGGGATGTTCTGGTATAGGTAGAGCAGTTGTGGGAGGAAGACCATTTTAATGGCATTAATTCTTCCGAGCAGAGAAATTGGGAGAGTTCTCCAAAATTGTATGTTTGTCTTTAGTTTTTGCATCAGCGAGGGGAAATTCTCTTTAAATAGTAAGGAGTATTGTTTGGTAACTACAATTCCTAGATAGGTAAATTTTTCTGAAGACAACTTAAGTGGAAGATGTTCTAGCCAGGAGGTGTTTTGTAACCGTATGGGCATTAATTCACTCTTGTTCCAATTTATTCTGTATCCCGAGAAGGTACCAAACAAATTAATCACATCAAGAATAGCTGGAATACTAGCTTGAGGTTCTATTACATAGAGGAGAATGTCATCTGCGTATAGGGAAATCCTATTTAGAGTATCTTTAGTATTATAGCCGGGTATTGCTGCATCAGATCTAATCGTCTGAGTGAGAGGTTCAATGATTAGGGCGAAGAGCATAGGCGACAGCGCACAACCCTGCCTTGTCCCTCTGTAGAGGTTAAATCGGGGCGACAATGATTGGTTAGTGAGTATTCTCGCACAGGGGTTCCTATATAAAAGCTGGATCCAATTTATGAACCCATCTCCAATATTAAATTTCTGTAGGACTTTGAATAGATAGGACCACTCAACTTGGTCAAAAGCCTTCTCGGCGTCAAGAGATATAACGGCAAGGTCCACGTTTGGTAACCTCTGAGAATACATAATGTTGAAGAGGCGCCTGAGATTGAAGAATGAGTTTCTGTTCGGGATAAAGCCGGTCTGGTCCGAATGGACCAGTTTGCCAATTAAAGTGCTAAGCCTGTTAGCCAGGGTTTTTGCTAAAATCTTTTGGTCTGTATTGAGGAGGGATATTGGTCTGTACGACCCTACCTCTTCCGGATCTTTACCCTTCTTATGTATAACTGTAATGAATGCTTCATCCAAAGTAGATGGGAGAGCTCCATCCTCTCTGGACTGAACCAACATTTTGTGCAGGTAGGGAGAGAGCATGTTGCTGAATGTTTTATAGAATTCACCCGGGTATCCATCTGGGCCCAGGGTCTTGCCACTCTTTAGAGTTTTGATTGTTTCTCGAATTTCTTCAAGAGATATTTCCTTATTCAGGAAGTTAGAATCTTCCTGGTTCAGGGCAGGAAGATTACAGTCATTCAAAAAGTTTTGCATAATTAAGGGGTTAGAATCGGCTTTAGATGTATATAGAGTCTCATAAAACTGACGGAATCTGTCATTGATGTCTTTGGGGGAAGAGAGTAATTCCCCAGATGCAGATTTAACTTTGTGAATCATTCGGTCACTCACAATTTTTCGAAGTTGTCTGGCGAGTAATTTGTGTGGTTTGTCACCAAACTCAAAATATTTTTGCTTGGCGTAGAGAAAATATTTAGTAATTTTAGCTGAGAGAGTCTGATTATATTCAAATTTTAAAGAGGTAATTTTTTTATGTTTCTCCATAGATGGATGTCTAGCATTCTCCCTATCCAGTAAGTGAATTTGTCCCTCCAGTTCTACCAATTTTCCCTTGTTTTGCCTACTCCTGGCAGTCTGATAGGAGATGATACAGCCTCTCAAATAAGCCTTAAGTGTTTCCCACAGTAATGCTGGGGAAGTCTCTGTGTTGTCGTTGGTATCAAAGAAAAATGTTATTTGATCTTTAAGATGTTCACAGAATGTTGGTTCTGTGAGGAGCTGAGGATTTAACCTCCAGACCCTCTCGTTTGGTACCATGTCATCCAATCTCAGGGAGAAGGTGAGTGGACTGTGGTCCGAGATTATAATATCATGATACTTCACATTACAGGTATAGGGGAGTATTTTAGCATCAACCAAAAAGTAGTCAATTCGAGTATAAACATTGTGAACATGAGAGTGAAAGGAGTATTCCCTACCCGTGGGGTTAGTGATCCTCCATATATCAAATAAGTTAGAATTCTTTATGTAGGTATTCAAGAATTCACTTGAATAGGAGGTGGGGGTTCGCCGGGTAGAGGATCTGTCCAGATATTGGTCTAGCACGCAGTTAAGGTCCCCTCCAATGATCAGGTTAGTATGGGAGATATCTGGAATCAGGGCAAGGACTCTTTTGAAAAAAGAGGGGTTATCAATGTTTGGCCCATAGATATTTAGTAGAGTTACAGAAGTAGAGTGGATCTCTCCTATTACGATCACATAACGACCCTCTTTATCCACAATAGTGGTTTTATGTAGAAAGGGAATTCCTTTCCGTACCAGAATCGCTGTGCCTCTCGTTTTGGCAGAGAAGTTAGAGTGATACACTTGCCCCATCCACCTACATTTAAGTCTGCTGTGAGAATTATTTTTCAGATGGGTTTCTTGCAAAAATATGATATCAGACGAGAGTGCTTTCAAGTGGGCTAGGACCTTGCCTCTCTTAATTGGTTCGTTTAAGCCCTTGACATTCCAGGAAGTGAATGTGAGCCCCGCCCCCCTCTCATTTGTAGTTCCTATGGTGGCCTGCATAACTTGTAACTCAATAAAAAGGTAAGAAAGCGCACCAAACCATCACGATCAGCATATGTAGCAGCTACACCCGAGCAGTATCCAACCAGCCCCTCCCCCCCTGCAAGCCCCTTTACTTCCCACCCTGTTCCCCTACTTTCCCCACTATTTACCCCCCCCCCCCCCCCCCCCGATCAACCCACCTTTAAGAGGCATACACAAATAGGAGAGAAAATAAAATAAAAATAAAAATAATAAACACATTGTCTGGCCGATGCCAAAAAAGCACGGCGCGACCTCGAACAAGAGGTAAAACAAAAATAAAATCCCAACTGTACGTTCACCTCTCACTATCCTAGAACTTCTACTAACATATGAACTGAGGAGGCTCCCGCGAATAAAGTGTCCAATTAGCATCTAATAAACCTAAAGAGAATAAGTTGCAACTTAAACATATTGCGCACTTAAGCGTCATCTTGGGTCTATCCATCCCTGAGATAAGCAAGATATAGCATCACAAGATTATTTTGCTAAGCACTGCCGGTCTAAACATGAACCATCAGCAACCAACTTAGACAGCCGTACATTTACATATTGTGGGTTAGATCGGAAACAAGAATTTTTCTAAATTAAACGTATCCCCCAGTCAGAAAATAAATAAATAAAAAGGTCATATACATGTATACATACACACACATACACATACATACCCATATACATATATATATACATACATATACATATATATACATATACACACACACACATACATACATACATACATACATACAAACACATACACACACACACACACACACACACACACACACACACACACACACACACACACACACACACACACACACACACACACACACACACACACACACACACACACATCCCCAAAAAATACATATAAAGGTATATATTTAAAAAATATATATATATACATATACACACACACACACCCATACATACAGAAACATTCATGCCCCAGAGTAATAATCTACACTAATTTAAAATATACACATACATAATAGTAAAATGCTAAGAGAAAATAATTATAAAGGGCTGGTGGGGAGGGATGGTGGGGATCTAATCGGGAGAGCGGCCCTCGGCTATATCAAAGGCAGAACGGCACAAAACATCAACTTGCTATCCAGGTGTCTGTGTCTGCCCCTTCCCCACCATCACCCCCAGTCCCCTGCAAGCTTTAAATAAATGGTATTGTAATAACAATAAATGTAAGAATTAAAAAATAAATAACGAAACAAAAAAAATGGGGGAATATAAGTATATTCATCCGAAAGTGTCAATGATCAAACCTGGAAGGCATCCTAAATAGGCATCGCTCTGAACACAGCCAGAATGAAAGTGACTTTAATTGAGAGCCAAGACCGCCCTCCACAGCATCTTACATGTTCGGTAGCCCTTGTTGAGACCGTTCAATACGGTTTCACCCGTTATGGTTTAGTATGGATTCGATTCATGAGCAGACCCTAACACACAATGACAAGGCACTCTAACCTGTACGGGGGATTGGCGTATGTTCCCGGATAAACTTCTCTGCGTCCAAAACCGAAGAGAGCCAAATCTTCTCACCGAAGGGCGGGGTAATTCTTAGTCTTGCAGGGAAGAGCAAGGCTGGGCGAAGATGGAGTTTGTAGAGTTTGGCCATGACATCTCTGTAGCCGCCACGGTCCTTTGCCACATCGGGCGCATAATCATCATAGACACGGAAGGGGTTCCCTTTATGTAACAGGTTGCCCCTCATTCGGGCCTCGCGCAGGATAAGATCCTTGGTCTTGAAACTGTGACAACAGATGATTACTGGGCGAGGGCGTTGACCCGGTCCAGGCACTGGGACAGGGGCGTGATGTGCACGGTCCAGCTGGGGGTCCGAAGCCAAAACATCCGATCCCATTGCATCCTTCAATAGCTTGGCGAAGAAGTCGGTGGGGCGAGAGCCCGCCTCTACCCCCTCTGCCAGACCAACAACGCGAAGGTTATTACGTCTGGAACGGCCCTCCAGGTCGACCACTTTCACAGAAAGCCTCTGCACAGTACCCTGTAGTGACGAGCACAGCTTCTCTAACTCGTCGATCCTACCAGCGCTGAATTCAGAAGCCCTCTCAAGGTCCACAATACTCTGGCCCTGCGAAGCGACCGCTCGAATGGTGCCCTCGATTTTGGTGTCCAGTTCAGCAATAGTAGCCTTAAGATCCTCAGCTAAAGCAACACGTAGTTCTCCCAAAGCCTGGGTAAGTTCTTTAAGTGTCACGTTGTTGCCTGTGCCTTCCGCCATGTCTGTCTCGTTGTTTGGTGTGGAGTAGGCCTCCGATGTGGATTTATTGTCCTTTGGTCGCTTATTACTCGGCATTTTTACACAGAAAGTTACGATGTTGTATTAGAAAGAAACGTTTGTTGTAAAAAGTATCATAAAGTAGTTTAAGTTAGATTATTTCGCAAAAAAGTTGCAGGAGCCTCTCACACGCAGCCGTTCACTCCAACATGCTAGCTCCGCCCCCCTACTCAATTCTTGATCGTACAATATGCATATTATTAATATTATTGGATAGAAAACACTCTCTAGTTTCTATAGCCGTTGGAATTTTGTCTCTGAGTGGAACAGAACTCATTCTACAGCAATTTCCCTGACATGGAGTCAGATTTCACACATTTCGGCCCCTGATCTGGAGTCAGTTTAAAGGCCACTGTGAATGCTATGAGGATACGGACACTGCTTACGTCTTCCCCTGGATGCCTTTACGTGATGACGCTTTGAATGGTATCGATTGCGCAATCACAGCCACTATAAAACAAAAAAACGTGTAGGTAGGAACTCTTTTCCAGCTGCGCCGGACGCGCGGTGGACACCGCCCTGCTCTTTTTCCAAGCATTAGTGTAGCCAGTAATATTTCTCCGGTCATGTTTTTACCCGTTATAGGTGTTAACAGCATCATAAGGTAGTTAATTTGAACCGTTGTATAGCAATTTATATCCTTTTAGTGCGATTTTGAGGCATTGCTTTGTTGTGCACTTTGACGCGCAGGGCACATTTCGGGGTCCCGGTCGTACGTTAGTGGGCATTTCGACGGACAAGTGGACATCTTTCGACCAAAAGAAGATTAGACCCAAGAAAGGATTCTTTGCCCAAGATTCTGATGGAAGAACAGCTCACAGTAAGAACAATTTATGATGATAAATCGTGTTTCTGTCGAAAAATGTTAAAGCTTACGCCGCCATTTTGTTTTGTATAGCTTCGCTTGGCGCAACCTGTATTGAAAAGTAAGGATAATTTAAAAAATGTAAATCAGCGATTGCATTAAGAACTAATTTGTGTTTCGATTCTTGTCAACCCTGTATTTTTTAGTCAAGTATATGATTAGCTATTGATTAAACTAGATCACTCAAAGATGGCGACCGACATTTCCAGGCTTGTTTTGCTACTATTTTCATTGTATAACCACGTTTTTTTATGGCTAAATATGCACATTTTCGAACAAACTGTATATGTATGTTGTAATATGATGTTACAGGAGTGTCATCTGAAGAATTCTAAGAAGGTTAGTGAAAAAATTAATATATTTTGGCGATGATATGATATCGCTCTCTTTGGCTAGAATCAGTGCTCGGGTAACGTTTGCGTATGTGGTATGCTAATATAACGATTTATTGTGTTTTCGCCGTAAAACACTTAGAAAATCTGAAATGTTGTCTGAATTCACAAGATCTGTGTCTGTCCATTGCTATGTGCTGTGTATTTTTAAGAAATGTTTTATGATGAGTAAATTGGTAATACAAGTTGCTCTCTGTAGTAATTCTAGGAGCTTTGGTGAGATTTGTGATGCTGGCTGCAATGGCAAACTATGATTTATACCTGAAATATGCACATTTTTCTAACAAAACCTATCCTCTACCATAAATATGTTATCAGACTGTCATCTGATGAGGTTTTTTCTTGGTTAGTGGCTATCAATATCTTAGTTTAGCCGAATTGGTGATAGCTACTGGTGTTGAGAGAAAATGGTGGACAAAGAAAAATGGTGATTTTTGCTAACGTGTTTAGCTAATAGATTTACATATTGTGTCTTCCCTGTAAAACATTTTGAAAATCTGAAATGGTGGCTTTATTCACAGGATCTGTATCTTTCATTAGGTGTCTTGGACTTGTGATTTAATGATATTTAGATGCTACTATTTAATTGTGACGCTATGCTAGCGATGCTAATCAGTGTGGGGGGGGGGGGGGGGGGGGGTGCTCCCGGATCCGGGGTAGAGGCTCGTTAGAGATGCCCCATGTGGGCTTTATAATGGTCAAAAGAAGTCTAAGAGCAATGGACCATCGTGTACAATGGTGAAGAGTTAGGGAGTCTTCGCAGCGTGTAGATGGTGCAGGTATCATTGCCAGAATGATCCAGCTTCGTTGCATTGCTCGGCAAAAATACTCTGTTCCTGCTCTCCTGTCTCTCGTCCACATTGATACAAATCATAAATTGATAAGGTACTAAGATGTATAATGTCTCCATCAAATCTAAGAAGTTATTTTAACTGTTTTATTCTTAGTTATTCCTAGACACATTTTCAATGATGTATGAAATTGGAGTTGTTCTTCAACTGGTAATACATAAATAATGCAGCAGGTTAATAGGTTAAACATTTCACTTTTAATTCCAATGCTTTTTTTCAAGATACAACAGGTAAGTATATTATTTTGTATACATATTGCATATTTCCCCTCACCTAATGAACAACCACAATACCAGTCTGGTGTTAAGCTTTCTGTGCTGTATTGACGTGTCCTGAAAATGACATATGCTGCATTAGATTGAACGGTCATATCTCAGTTATTGTTTTCTACAAAAATGAAGCTACTTTCTTTACTTTCAGAGAGCTGATCAAGGGGTCGAAAATGTAGATATTGACAGATGTACACTATGTACACTAGGAACAGGCCGTGGAAGCTTTATTGCTGGCAAAAGTGTCCATAACCAGAGGTAATTAAACTGTTCTGTGTTCTTTTTCTCTCTTCCTCTCTGCCTGTCTTGTACACGGAACCTGTCTCACATGCACAGTTTGGAGGAAGAAGGATACTTTGACCTGTCGTATTCTAACCACCTCTTCTGTGTGGGATATGTGTTCCTACCTCGTCTGCGGGCAGATCTGCAGCATTTCACAGAGAGTTGGAATAATCACCCTTTAAGTACAGAGGTGAACCTGACACGTCACCAGCTGTGGCATATCGGAATGCTCCAAATACCTGTGCAAATTTTAGTTTTTGCCTTAGCACTACACAGCTGATTCAAATGATCAAGTCATTATCAAGTTTCAAGTGGTATTTATGTCTAATAATGACATTATCTTCTATTGTTTGTCCTCATGTGTCTGTTTTTCAGCATAAAGTACTCTGTAGCCACTTAGTGTGGACACCAGGTGAGACCACACACACACAATAAGTCTCTCTCCTTCACTTCATCCTTCTCCCCCTTCTCCCTAAATCCTCTAGGTTATATCAGCTGTGCTGTACGTTACGCCATGACACGTCACCATTTAACGTACAGTGTCGGAGGGGTCATGTTTTTAAACTTTTCTCCAATACTATAGAGCCATTACCATGTCAATCAACGCTTGAATAGAAATGTGTTCACACCCCAGATTTTGGATGTCAACACAGTCGCTACAGTCCCATTAGTTTTCATTGCAGCCTCGTTTGAATGTCACGGTTGCGCAAATTTCTAGGAAATGGGGTTAGTCACCGTTACATTCAATTTGCAGTAAATGCTTTAGCTAGCTAGATTCTTTACATCCACTGTTTCCCAAGACGACAGTCTGGTTTGCTGGTTCTCAGGAGTCCCTAAAACATTAAACAACATGAATTACAATGTCATACTCATGTCATTACACCAGCTAGCTAGATGGCTAATGTTAGCTAGTCAGCTAACTTGCTAAATAGCGATTTTTGTAAATTGACTTTATGACAAAAAAATATGCACAATCATTCGTCTCTACATTAACTAATATATTCCTCTAAATTGTAAATATTTTTCTTGACTCATTATGACATTCAAATTACTTACATTTGCATCCCCCGTAATGTTTTGTCAGCCATCTTTACTGAAGAAAGTCACCAGGGACTGGTGGCTCACGTCAAATTCATCATTGGAACCACTCAATGTGATTGGTCATATAAAAACCCTGGGACCCAAATGCATAATGAGAGCTCTAAGTCCCCCTTGTGGTGGTCTGGAGCAATGAAGCTGTGATGCTGGGTACATCTAAGTCCTGCGGTGTAAGCTCACAACTGAGTTTGTAACAGGGGGTCGGCAACCTTTTTCATGTGAATTGCCAAATTATTTCCACCATAATTTGCAAATAAATTCATTAAAAATCCTACAATGTGATTTTCTGGATTTTTTTTTCTAATTTTGTCTGTCATAGTTGAAGTGTACCTATGATGAAAATTACAGGCCTCTCTCATCTTTTTAAGTGGGAGAACTTGCACAATTGGTGGCTGACTAAATACTTCCCCCCCCATTGTATATATATTTTGTCAGTCCGTTAGGGACCTTTGTTGTGTGTGTATTCTGTGTTATTATTTAGTTAGCTAGTAAATAAATGATTTAACCAATTTGTGTAGTACTGAATAATGCGCAAGGCTGGGGTTTTTGCAGATCAAATTGATGAAAGTAAAGTCACGACACTATATAAGGTCCCACAGTTGACAATGCATCTCAGAGCAAAAACCAAGCCATGAGGTCGAAGGAATTGCTCCGAGACATATCTGGCGAAGGGCACCAAAAAAGTTCTTTAGCATTGAAGGTCCCCAAAAACACAGTGGCCTCCATCATTCTTAAATTGAAGAAGTTTGGATCCACCAAGACTCTTCCTAGAGCTGTCCACCCGGTCAAACTGAGCAATCGGGAGGAGAAAGGACTTGGTCAGGGAGGTGACCAAGTACCCGATGGTCACTCTGACAGAGTTCCAGAGTTCCTCTGTGGAGATGGGAGAACTTTCCAGAAGGACAACCATCTCTGCAGCACTCCACCAATCAGTCTCTTAACGACCGTCCCACAGGTGCATGTTCATTAATTGTTTATGGTTCATTGAACAAGCATGGGAAACAGTGTTTAAACCCTTTACATTGAAGATCTGTGAAGTTATTTGGATTTTTACGAATTATCTTTGAAAAAAAGGGCCGTTTATTTGCCAGGAATCTTGGCCCCAGTGATGTACTGGGCCGTACGCCCTACCCTCTGTAGAGCCTTACGGTCGGATGCCGAGCAGTTGCCATACCAGTCGGTGATGCAACTGGTCAGGATGCTCTCGATGGTGCAGCTGTAGAACCTTTTGAGAATCTGGGGACCCATGCCAAATCTTTTCAGTCTCCCGAGAGGGAAAAAGTGTCGTTATGCCATCTTCACGAATGTCTTGTGTTTTGACCATGATAGTTTGTTGGTGATATGGACACCAAGGAACTTGAAACTCTCCACTATACCCCCGTTGATGTTAATGGGGGCCTGTTCGGCCCTCCTTTTCTTGTAGTCCACGATCAGCTCCTTTTTTTTGCTTATATTGAGGAAGAGGTTGTTGTCCTGGCACCACACTGACAGGGGAGCCTCTATAGGCTGTCTCATCGTTGTCAGTGATCAGGCCTACCACAGTTTAGGCATACCACAGATCAGGCCTTTTTTGGTTACTATATGATTCCATGTGTTATTTCATAATTTTGATGTCTTCACTATTATTCTGTAATGTAGAAAATAGTAAAAATAAAGAAAAAACCCTTGAATGAGTAGCTGTGTCCAAACGTTTGACTGGCACTGTAGGTAGATAAGTATAGGGGTAAGGTGACTAGGCATCAGGATGTATGATGAAGAGTAGCAGCAGCTCATCTTGTGATTGTATGTGAGTTGATGTGTGTAGTCATTATAAATGTAGTATGTGCATATTATGTGTGTGTGAGCAAATGATGGAGTGAGTGTTTGTATTTGTGTTCGAGTATTAGTCTGCATAGTGTGTGAGTGTGCATAGAGAAGAATAAATGACAAAGGTCAACTCAAATAGTCCGTGTAGCCATGTTGTTAGCTATTTAACAGTCTTATGGCATAGAAGCTGTTCAGGAGCCTGTTGGTGTCAGACTTGATGCACCGGTATCGCTTGCCGTGCAAAGCAGAGAGAACAGTCTATGGCTTGGGTGGTTGGAGTCTAACCATTTCCCATGCTTTCCTTTCACACTGCCTGATATATAGGTCCTGAAAGGCAGTTAGCTGGCCAGAGTGAATCTCTGTAGCACTATGCGATCGAGGGCGGTGCTATTGCCATACCAAGCAGTGATGCAGCCAGTCAAGCAGCTCTCAATGGTACAGCTGTTGAACTTTGAGGATTTGAGGGTCCATGACAAACTTTTTAAAATGCTAACCTTGCCCCCCACTAAGCCACTCCTCCAATATATTTTCCCAGTGTGCCTTACCTTTTTGAGTGAATTGAAGAGTTACAACCCATGACTGTATTTGTTAGTGAAAAATACATGGTTGTTGATAGCATTTGGTGTCAGTCCTATGGCCATCACTAAGTGAGTTCCTAGGCAAAGGGGAAAGGGGATACCTAGTCAGTTGCATAACTGAATGTATTCAACTGCAATGTGTCTTTTGCATTTATCCCAACCCCTCTGAATTAAAATGTTAAAGGAAAGTTATCATAATGTTCCCCAATGCTGGAAGGGAGGCCTGAGTAAAAAAAAGAAGCAAACCCCTGGTTATGAGACACTTCAAGTAAGGTAGCAAAACTCCAGCAACTTTCCCCAAATTCCCAGAGATTCTGGTTGAAGGATATCAGATTTCCTGCTTATACCCTACCATTTATAGGACGTTTCCAACGAGGATTTCTGAAAATCATGGAACATTTGGAAAAGTTAACTGAATTTCACAACCCTACCTGCAAATCACAGTAGACTGGCTTGCAAAGTGAAGTGTAATTCCTATCAGCCAGTGTTACATTTTTTAACCCGTAACCTGCATTCAGAATGACTGTCAGGGTTAACAGGAACAACAGTCAATCAATGTGCATGTAAAAACATGCCTAAAATGTTGCCATGTCACCTCATTAAGATAACGAGTAAATGTACCTGGTTTCGTGTTTCGTATTCCTCCTGCGGGCTGGCTGAGGCTCACTCCAGGCTGTCAGTTGTCACTTCGTTTCTCAGAGCTTGAGCGCCAGGGTGTGGGGCCACGACATAGATGCACGAAGACTTCGGATCCACAATGTGTTCGATTATTGACCAATCACATCTAGGGTGTGGTGTGTGGTTTTCAGCTTTTAAAACATCAATTGCAGGAATTGACACAAAATGGGTTGAAACATTTATACAAATCATGTTGTGCCAACACAGTGATTGTGTCAAAAGTCACACAACGTGTCATCCCTAACTAGACACACGGATGTGTTAGTTGGTCGAAGTGTAGCCATTGGTCAACAATCAAGATGCGCAGCTGTGTTTGAGACAATCATTTAGTAGCCAATTAAAATATGTATGCAAACATGTATTCTAGGGTCGTGACTCCCACTTTGAGAACCATTGATGTAGTGGAGGGGTGAAGTGAGGTAAAGGGGGGATGGGGGTGGGCATGATTTGGTGTTTGATGGGGGATTTTGATTGACAGGGTTGGTATGTGTGTGCCCATGTGTGCATGTGCGTGTGTGCCTATGTGTGCATGTGCGTGTGTGCCTATATGTGCGTGTGTGTGTGTGTGAGTGTTTTGTAGGAGAGTCAATTTATTTTTGTGGGTTTGGTGTGTATATGCTGGTGCACATCAGCTCTCAAACTCAAACCGCAACAAAGACAAAAGGAGCCATCTGTAGCCTTTGTCTTAGCTGGGAGCTAAGCTTCTCCAACCCTCTAACTCTGTGTATGTGTATGCATGTGTGTGTGTGTGTGTGTGTCATACAGCATTGCTCTGCCGTTCAGAAGGCATCCTGGGATCCTGTTAACAGTCGTAATTCTTTCTCCACGTTGTTCTGCTAGAGCAGCTAGTAGCTATCATATAGTCGCAGAAGCCTGCTGCTGCTCGGTAGTCAGGAGATATTGTTATTGTTATGATTCTCCAAACATCTTGTCACATGGCTCTTCATGTGTCCAGTGTTTCCATGACATCTTATTGTGTGTGTGTGCTTGCGTGTGTTCCTGTGTGTGTAGTCACATGCTGCCTTCCTTATTCACCTAGCTGTGCTGTTTCTAAGAAATGGGGGAAATGGGAGAAGTGGAGAACATAATAATAACTGAATTAACTTCTTTGGGCTGCAAGCCCAAAGCCGGGCACAATATGACAACAGCCACTTCAAGTGCAGGGTGGGAAATTCAAAATATATTTTTTTGAAATATTTAACTTTCACACATTAACAAGTCCAATACAACAAATGAAAGATAAACATCTTGTGAATCCAGCCAACATGTCCGATTTTTAAAATGTTTTACAGCGAAAACAGCACGTATATTTATGTTAGTTCACCACCAAATACAAAAAAGGACAGACATTTTTCACAGCACAGGTAGCATGCACAAAATCAACCTAACTAACCAAGACGTTCTCATTGCAACTCCCCTCCAAGTCTCCGACCACTACCTTGTATCCTTTTCCCTCTCGCTCTCATCCAACACTTCCCACTCTGCCCCTACTCGGATGGTAGCGCGCCGTCCCAACCTTCGCTCTCTCTCCCCCGCTACTCTCTCCTCTTCCATCCTATCATCTCTTCCCTCTGCTCAAACCTTCTCCAACCTATCTCCTGATTCTGCCTCCTCAACCCTCCTCTCCTCCCTTTCTGCATCCTTTGACTCTCTATGTCCCCTATCCTCCAGGCCGGCTCGGTCCTCCCCTCCTGCTCCGTGGCTCGACGACTCATTGCGAGCTCACAGAATAGGGCTCCGGGCAGCCGAGCGGAAATGGAGGAGAACTCGCCTCCCTGCGGACCTGGCATCCTTTCACTCCCTCCTCTCTACATTTTCCTCTTCTGTCTCTGCTGCTAAAGCCACTTTCTACCACTCTAAATTCCAAGCATCTGCCTCTAACCCTAGGAAGCTCTTTGCCACCTTCTCCTCCCTCCTGAATCCTCACCCCCCCCCCCCCCTCCCTCCTTCGTCAACCATTTTGAAAAGATGGTCGACAACATCCGATCCTCGTTTGCTAAGTCTAACGACACCGCTGGTTCTGCTCACACTGCCCTACCCTGTGCTTTGACCTCTTTCTCCCCTCTCTCTCCAGATGAAATCTCGCGTCTTGTGACGGCCGGCCGCCCAACAACCTGCCCGCTTGACCCTATCCCCTCCTCTCTTCTCCAGACCATTTCTGGAGACCTTCTCCCTTACCACACCTCGCTCATCAACTCATCCTTGACCGCTGGCTACGTCCCTTCCGTCTTCAAGAGAGCGAGAGTTGCACCCCTTCTGAAAAAACCTACACTCGATCCCTCCGTTGTCAACAACTACAGACCAGTATCCCTTCTTTCTTTTCTCTCCAAAACTCTTGAACGTGCCGTCCTTGGCCAGCTCTCCTGCTATCTCTCTCAGAATGACCTTCTTGATCCAAATCAGTCAGGTTTCAAGACTAGTCATTAAACTGAGACTGCTCTTCTCTGTGACACGGAGGCGCTCCGCACTGCTAAAGCTAACTCTCTCTCCTCTGCTCTCATCCTTCTAGACCTATCGGCTGCCTTTGATACTGTGAACCATCAGATCCTCCTCTCCACCCTCTCCGAGTTGTGCATCTCCGGCGCGTCCCACGCTTGGATTGCGTCCTACCTGACAGGTCGCTCCTACCAGGTGGCGTGGCAAGAATCTGTCTCCGCACCATGTGCTCTCACCACTGGTGTCCCCCAGGGCTCTGTTCTAGGCCCTCTCCTATTCTCGCTATACACCAAGTCACTTGGCTCTGTCATATCCTCACATGGTCTCTCCTATCATTGCTATGCAGACACACAATTAATCTTCTCCTTTCCCCCTTCTGATAACCAGGTGGCGAATCGCATCTCTGCATGTCTGGCAGACATATCAGTGTGGATGACGGATCACCACCTCAAGCTGAACCTCGGCAAGACGGAGCTGCTCTTCCTCCCGGGAAAGGACTGCCCGTTCCATGATCTCGCCATCACGGTTGACAACTCCATTGTGTCCTCCTCCCAAAGCGCTAAGAACCTTGGCGTGATCCTGGACAACACCCTGTCGTTCTCAACTAACATCAAGGCGGTGACCCGTTCCTGTAGGTTCATGCTCTACAACATTCACAGAGTACGACCCTGCCTAACACAGGAAGCGGCGCAGGTCCTAATCCAGGCACTTGTCATCTCCCGTCTGGATTACTGCAACTCGCTGTTGGCTGGGCTCCCTGACTGTGCCATTAAACCCCTACAACTCATCCAGAACGCCGCAGCCCGTCTGGTGTTCAACCTTCCCAAGTTCTCTCACGTCACCCCGCTCCTCCGCTCTCTCCACTGGCTTCCAGTTGAAGCTCGCATCCGCTACAAGACCATGGTGCTTGCCTACGGAGCTGTGAGGGGAACGGCACCTCCGTACCTTCAGGCTCTGATCAGGCCCTACACCCAAACAAGGGTACTGCGTTCATCCACCTCTGGCCTGCTCGCCTCCCTACCTCTGAGGAAGTACAGTTCCCGCTCAGCCCAGTCAAAACTGTTCGCTGCTCTGGCACCCCAATGGTGGAACAAACTCCCTCACGACGCCAGGTCAGCGGAGTCAATCACGACCTTCCGGAGACACCTGAAACCCCACCTCTTTAAGAAATACCTAGGATAGGATAAAGTAATCCTTCTAAATCCCCCCCCCCCCTTAAAATATTTAGATGCACTATTGTAAAGTGGTTGTTCCACTGGATATCATAAGGTGAATGCACCAATTTGTAAGTCGCTCTGGATAAGAGCGTCTGCTAAATGACTTAAATGTAAATGTAAATGTAAGAAACAACCAAACTAACCAAGAAACAACTTCATCAGATGACAGTCTTACAACATGTTATTCAATAAATCTATGTTTTGTTCGAAAAATGTGCATATTTGAGCTATAAATCAGTTTTACATGGCAGCTACCATCACAGCTACCGTCAGAAATAGCACCGAAGCAGCCAGAGTAATTACAGACACCAACGTCAAATACCTAAATACTCATCATAAAACATTTCTGAAAAATACATAGTGTACAGCAAATGAAAGACAAGCATCTTGTGATTCTAGCCAATATTTCCGATTTCTTAAGTGTTTTACAGCGAAAACACAATATAGCATTATATTAGCTTACCACAATAGCCAGAAACACAAGCCATTTACCAGCAGCAAAAGTTAGCAATCGTAACAAACCAGCAAAAGATATATAATTTTTGACTAACCTTGATAAGCTTCATCAGATGACAGTCCTATAACATCAGGTTATACATACACTTATGTTTTGTTCGAAAATGTGCATATTTAGAGCTGAAATCAGTGGTTATACATTGTGCTAACGTAGCATCTTTTTCCCACAACGTCCGGATATTTTTCTGACACTCACATATTCTGACCAAATAACTATTCATAAACATTACTAAAAAATACATGTTGTATAGGAAATGATAGATACACTAGTTCTTAATGCAATCGCCGTGTTAGAATTATAAAAATAACTTCATTACGACATGCAGTTTACGTTATGGCGAGAGCGTGCCAAAAATCTGGGCGCAAACTACTAGTTCACATTTTCGACAGATATATGAAATAGCATCATAAAATGGGTCCTACTTTTGATGATCTTCCATCAGAATGTTGTACAAGGGGTCCTTTGTCCAGAACAATCGTTGTTTGGATTTAGAATGTCCTCTTCTCCAGTCAATTAGCACGAAAAGCTAGTAAAGTCGCGCGAAGCTCTTCTTCCTGAACATACGCAGACAAAGCAACACGCCTAACGTCCCGAAAAAATTTCAATAATGGTTAGTGTGACTAATTCTATCTCTATTTGGGGGTTTTGTGCAAGCTACCTGTGCTGTGAAAGAAATGTCTGTGCTTTTTTGTATTTGGTGGTGAGCTAACATAAATATACGCGGTGTTTTCGCTGTAAAACATTTAAAAAATCAGACATGTTGGCTGGATTCACAAGATGTTTATCTTTCATTTGCTGTATTGGACTTGTTAATGTGTGAAAGTTAAATATTTCTAAAAAATATTCTTTGAATTTCGAGCGCTGCCTTTTCAGTGGAATGTGGGGGGGGGGTTCCGCTAGCGGAACCCGGGGGCTAGACAGGTTAACAGTTTTGGAAACTTTAGAGTGTTTCCTATCCAAATCGACAAGTTATATGCATATCATATCTTCTGGGCCCGAGAAGCAGGAGGTTTAATTTGGGCATGCTTTTCATCCAAAATTCCGAATGCTGCCCCCTACCCTAGAGAAGTTAAATGAAGTCCATGAAGTCCAAATTAAGTGTGTGCAATCTAAGAGTCACATGATCTGTCACATGATCTTAGAATATATACACCTGTTCTGAAAGGCCCCAGAGTCTGCAACATCACTAACCAAGGGGCACCACCAAGCAAGCGGCACCATGAAGATCAAGGAGCTCTCCAAACAGAAGTACAGATTAGGGTTGGGTTATAAAAAAATATCCAAAACTTTGAACATCCCACAGAGCACCATTAAATCCGTTATTAAAAAATTGAAAGAATATGGCACTATAATAAACCTACCAAGAGAGGGCTGCCCAACAAAACTCACGGACCAGGCAAGGAGGGCATTAATCAGAGGCAACAAAGAGAGCAAAGATAACCCTGAGGGAGCTGCAAAGCTCCACATTACAACTTTAAGCCGTACACTCCACAGAGCTGGGCTGTAAGGAAGAGTGGCCAGAAAAAAAGCCATTGCTTAAACTTCATATGGCTGCAATCCCGGTAACGGGATCGATATGACAACAGCCAGTGAATATGCAGGGCGCCAAATTCAAACAACAGAAATCTCATAATTAAAATTCCTCAAACAACTTTAGAGTGTTTTCTATCCAATACTAATAATACTATGGATATATTAGCAACTATGACTGAGGAGCAGGCCGTTTACTCTGGGCACCTCTGTGCACCTTTCATCCAAGCTACTCAATACTGCCCCTGCAGCCATAAGAAGTTAAAGAAAAAAATAAGCAAACATGTTTGGTGTTCGCCAAAAGGCATGTGAGAGACTCCGTAAACATATGGAAGAAGGTACTCTGGTCAGATGAGACTAAAATTGAGCTTTTTGGCCATCAAGGAAAATGCCATGTCTGGCGGAAACCCAGCACCTCTCATCACCCCGAGAACACCATCACAGTGAAGCATGGTGGTGGAAGCATCATGCTGTCGGGATGTTTGTCATTGGCTGGGAAACTGGTCAGAATTGAAGGAATGATAAATACTAAATACAGGGAAATTCTTCAGGGAAACCTGTTTCAGTCGTCCAGAGATTTGAAACTTGGACGGACGTTCACCTTCCAGCAGGACAATGACCCTAAGCATACTGCTAAAGCAACACTCGAGTGGTTTTAAGGGGAAACATTTAAATGTCTTGGAATGTTCTAGTCAAAGCCCAGACCGCAATCCAATTGATAATCTGTCGTATGACTTAAAGATTACTGTACACAAGCAGAACCCATCCAACTCGAAGGAGCTGGAGCAGTTTTGCCTTGAAGAATAGGCAAAAAGCCCAGTGGCTAGATGTGCCAAGCTTATAGAGACACCCCAAGAGACTTGCAGCTGTAATTGCTGCAAAAGTGGCTCTACAATGTATTGACTTTGTGGCGATGAATAGTTATGCATGCTCAAGTATTCTGTTTTTTTTTGGTCTTATTTCTTGTTTGTTTCACAATAAAACAAAGTGGTAGGCATGTTGTGTAAATGTAGACGGTATGCATAATCCTCTCTGCTGCTCCTGTTGAACAATGAAAACACAAACAGCATCAACAATAACCACAGCCATTCATCCCACCACTCAAAAATCACAAACCACCACTCCCCTCCCTGTATCCTGAAAAACAAGTTTCCATCTACTACTTTCTATTTTTAGTGAACTTATTTACCCATTCCACAAGTCACCTTACCCTAAACCAGGTTCGTATCTTATTCCCAACCCTTTGCCCTTAAACCTAAACCCTTATGCTAAAACAGGTTCGTATCCTCTACCCAACCCCTCTAATATTTTATTATGTTTTACTTTAGTTATTTACATTTTGAATCCATTAAAGTTTGTTTAAATCAAATCAAGCTGAGGAAGAGAAAAGGAGTACTCCACCCCCCTCGTACCTTGCCAAACCTGACCTTCACCAGACAGATACAGGGAGAAGAGGGATAGAATGTATTTAACCTTTATTTGACTAGGCAAGTCAGTTAAGAACAAATTCTTATTTACAATGACGGCCTACCCGAGCCAAACTCTAACCCGGACGATGCTGAACCAATTGTGCGCCGCCCTATGGGATTCCCAATTAGGGCCGGTTGTGATACAGCCTGGAATTGAACCAGGATCTGTAGTGATACCTTTAGCACAGAGATGCGCGACTAGGGAGCCCCTACAGAGGACATGAAGCGCTGTGATGTCCCTACCAGTCCCAAAGTTCATCATTGCACTACAGGTTAAAGAAAAGAGCAGAAGTGCTGAACTATGCGTCAGACTCCAGTCCTACCAACCTTCAGGTTATGGAAAATTTGCTCTTTTAGTACTTCACCAGTAGGTTTCCTCAAGGAGAAAATCTCTGCGTCTATGTCAACAATAATGAAACATTGTAGTAAATACTGCAGGAATTTCCGCAAAAACACTGCAGTAAATACTACAGTATACTACAGTTGTCACACCCTGACCTTAGTTATCTACAGTGGGGCAAAAAAGTATTTAGTCAGCCACCAATGTGCAAGTTCTCCCACTTAAAAAGATGAGAGAGGCCTGTAATTTTCATAACTTCAACTATGACATACAAAATGAGAAAAAAAATCCAGAAAATCACATTGTAGGATTTTTAATGAATTTATTTGCAAATTATGGTGGAAAATAAGTATTTGGTCAATAACAAAAGTTTCTCAATACTTTGTTATATATCCTTTGTTGGCAATGACAGAGGTCAAACGTTTTCTGTAAGTCTTCACAAGGTTTTCACACACTGTTGCTGGTATTTTGGCCCATTCCTCCATGCAGATCTCCTCTAGAGCAGTGCTGTTTTGGGGCTGTTGCTGGGCAACACGGACTTTCAACTCCCTCCAAAGATTTTCTATGGGGTTGAGATCTGGAGACTGGCTAGGCCACTCCAGGACCTTGAAATGCTTCTTACGAAGCCACTCCTTCGTTGCCCGGGCGGTGTGTTTGGGATCATTGTCATGCTGAAAGACCCAGCCACGTTTCATCTTCAATGCCCTTGCTGATGGAAGGAGGTTTTCACTCAAAATTTCACGATACATGGCCCCATTCATTCTTTCCTTTACACGGATCAGTCGTCCTGGTGTCCTTTGACAGCTCTTTGGTCTTGGCCATAGTGGAGTTTGGAGTGTGAATGTTTGAGGTTGTGGACAGGTGTCTTTTATACTGATAACTAGTTCAAACAGGTGCCATAAATACAGGTAACGAGTGGAGTACAGAGGAGCCTCTTAAAGAAGAAGTTAAAGGTCTGTGAGAGCCAGAAATCTTGCTTGTTTGTGGGTGACCAAATACTTATTTTCCACCATAATTTGCAAATAAATGCATGAAAAATCCTACAATGTGATTTTCTGGATTTTTTTTTCTCATTTTGTCTGTCATAGTTGAAGTGTACCTATGACGAAATTTACAGGCCTCTCTCATCTTTTTAAGTGGGAGAACTTGCACAATTGGTGGCTGACTAAATACTTCTTTGCCCCACTGTATGTTGTCTTTATTATTTTGGTTAGGTCAGGGTGTGACTAGGGTGGGTATGCTAGTTTTTGTATTGTCTAGGGGT